>NW_015387140.1:31890-40250 GCF_001527695.2 Protobothrops mucrosquamatus
AGCATTCTTCATAGAAAGTGGCATGAGATGGTAAACTCTTTTAGCTACCATCCCTTTTTAGGACCCTTACAATATTATGCTGCAATCCCACATTTTTCTGCTGATTAACCATAGTTATTACCATTGTTATAAGATACCTCAGAGATTTGCATACAATCCGCCTTCCTTAAAGCAACAATACTGAGACGCTCAAATATGTGCTGTACCCACTTCTGTGATATTATGATAGCACTGTCCCGTCTCCCTGTGGTAAGTGGTGATTTTATATTTAAATGCAGCCTCTCCAGGGCAAAAAGTTTGCCTACCAAGGGGAGACTTATGTTTACTGTCATCTGCTCATTATCTCTTCAAAGAATCACCTCAAAATCCAGTTAGCCAATTTTCAAAGATACTCATTTTCACAAATGAAGGCAAATTGAATATATATTCAATTCAATTTCCCTGAAAAACAGGTCCTGGGTTGAGAATTTCTCCATGGAGGTCCATCTGCACTGAAAGTAAACAGCTGGAACTCCAAAGTATTTCTCTCATTGAGCTAACAAATATATCACACTGTCAACTACCAAGTTCTATTAAATCAAAAAGAAAAAAAAGAACTTTAGCAAAGGAAAGATTCTAAGATAAGACAATCTTCAATGAGTTGAAAAATCGATTGATATAAAAAGGATTTGAGTGTCTGTAGCCTCCTCTGACTCTGGAGCAGAACTGAGCTATTTGAACTCTCAGGAAACAATATCAACAGAATGAAACAAGAAGCATAATAAACTCTAAGGCTGTCAAATAGTTTCATATATAATTTTAAAATAAGGTAATGGGGGAATGGTCTCAATAATAGCCAATTATGCCCTATACAGAACCATTCTGGATTAAGTTTCACACATACAGAATGGTTATGTTAACCAAATCAGCAATAACCTTGGCTGAGATTTTTTTTAACAAGTGAAAATCAGTTAATTCAGAATCCAGAACAAGTTTGTTACATGAACAGTCACTATGGATTTATTTATTTATTTTTCATTTTGTGAGGAAGAAAATAATAGATATCTTTCTTTAAAGTAACTCTGAAACAGAGCTGTCATAATATTTTCCAGTATTTAAACTACAATAATCTGTCAACCTCAAAAGTTTTTCCTGCCATATGCAAGAAAAGTATTTATTTGGAGTGCAGAACACAGCTACTAAAGATCAGACACAATACTAGTGTGGAGTGAGAGATCCCACTTGCACCACACTTTCTTTTCAATAAATCTTCTAAAATCTGAATACTTTAAAGTAATAAACACCCAAAGGTTCACATAGATCTAAAAATACAAACTGTCTGACTTCATTATGTGCACTGAAAAGATACTATCTGATACAAGGTTGAGGAGTAAATTCAATATTCTGACATGCTGGTGTTGATTATGCGGAGGAGGGCCAATATGTATTATTTTGTGGAGAGCAGTAATTTTGAATTTAGTTTGCCTAACAGAGTGATGACAAGGAAGGAGGAAAAACAGACATACTTAACACCCTTCAAAATCTTACCATTTGGGTTCCAGTGAAGGCCATAACCAATACCGGCTATTTTAAAACAGCTTTGTATTTTATCAGACAAATACTCTTTGAAAAAAGTTAAAATCCTGGACAATATTGCTACCTTTTAATTGGATCCTGGACCCTCTACTCATAACTAAGAATAAACGTTCATTTTGGGGATGAGCAACCAAGACAAAACATACTGGGGGGAAAAAAAGATTTCTGTAGAGATCACCAATTACCCAGAAGACTTTGTCTTTACGCAGTCTGCATTTGCTCTGTTCTAGGCAAACATTTCTAGTTTAGTGCTCCTTGTTTTTTGCCTTGGTTGTTCATCCCTAAAATGTGCAACTTCGCCTTATGTTCCAAATGGAAACATCATGATGTTCAGGTTAAAGTATTAGAAACCAAAGAAACCAACATTCAGGCCAACTCCAGCCATAAAAGCTCACTGGGCCACCCTTTCTCTGTTCAACTCATACCACAGAATTATTGTTATAGAGAAAAATAGGAAGAGGAATGCTATACACTCTAGAGCAGGGGTAGGCAACCTTGGCTCTTTTATGACTCGTGGACTTCAACTCCCAGAATTCCTGAGCCAGCATGGCTCAGCTTGGAAACCTCTCCCTTTCCCCTCAGCATGGCTGGCTCAGGAATTCTGGGAGTTGAAGTCCACGAGTCATAAAAGAGCCAAGGTTGCCTACCCCTGCTCTAGAGGTAGTAATAAAGGAGAATATTTGTAGTTCAGGGTTGACAAGAGAGGTCCTTGGTGCTCTCTGAGCTTGCTTGTTTTCTTGCAGACATTTCATTACCCAAATGAGGTTACATTATCAGTGCTAGTCTACCAATAATCCTCTAGAACAGAGCTTTTCAACCGGTGGTACATGTACCACTTATGGTACATTAACGAATGGCAGGTGGTATACAACCCTGCCTAGCCAAGTGTAGTGGGGGAGGGAAAGAGCCAGCGCAGGCAAGGACTTACTGTGAGAGAGTCCTCTGGAGCTGCAGAGTGGCTGGGGCGAGGCAAAGGCCCCAGGCTCACTTCTGGCTCACCCTCCCCCATGAGAAAGGAGGAGGAGGGGGTGGAGACAGGAGAGCTATAAAAGGAGGCAGTTTGGGCGGGAGAGGGAGAGAGAGAAAAAAGCAGAAGCCTTGGGAGAGGCGGAGTCAGCTCTAGCTGCACCAAAGGGAAAGAAGGAGGAGGAGGGTGGGGGGAGAGGAGAGGAGACCAAGCAGACCGGCCATGAGCTGATCTACAACTGCTGTGGCAGCCACCTGTGCTAGCAGCAACAAACAGGCAAGAAATGCAGTGGGGGAGGGGTCACCCTCCAAGAGGAATGCAAAAAAGCAGCAATGGCTGGAGGAAGGAGGGAGGGATGGAGGAAGGAGGGAGGGATGGAGGAAGGAGGGAGGGATGGAGATGGAGAGTGGAAGGATACTTATGTGCTTTTGTGACTTTGAAGTTCTGGGATTTGTGCAATGAGGGCTTTGTGTTCTTAAAGAGTGTTTGGCAATTTCTATTTGGCTGATGGCTGTTATCTCCCATTCCTTTACTTATGAATGGAGCCATTTGGGGAGTACTTACTACATTTTCTTTCTTCCTTAAGTGCTGCGCTCCTTAACTTTCCTTTCTAGCCAGTAGCTAATTCTTAAAGGGGAATGCACCTTTTTAAGCTAGTTCACTCAGCAGCTTGTTTTTTCTGTCTCTGGAGGCTTTTCCTTGTTTGATGAATATATGGAAGAGGGAAAATATGGGGGGGTGTTCAAATTCTTCCTTCAGAAGAAGGTGGGCATGAGAAAGAGGGAGGGAGGGAAGTCCCACTTTAGCACTTGGACACCAGCAGCCCTGCCGTTGACTTTGCTTGTCAAAAGGTTGCAAAAGGGGATCACATGACCCTGGAACACTGTGACCATCAAAAATATGAATCAGTTGCCAAGCATCCAAATATAAATCACATGACCCTGGGCATATTACAATGGTCATAAGTGTGAAAAATGGTCATAAATAATTTCAGTGCAATTGCAACTTTGAACAGGTTTTTTGGGGTTTTTTTGGTCATCACGTTTTTGACACCTTGCTAGATACTCGAATATTGCCATATCCTAAAAGTGGTACAGTTGGTGAAAAGGTTGAAAAGCCACGGGTGTCAAATTCGCCACATCACGTGACGTGTCACGACATATTGCGACTCTTTTTGCATTGCCGGCAATGGGGTGGGCGCAGCTTCGGTATGATGAAACCGGCCTGTGGGCCGGCAGTTTGACACCCCTGCTCTAGAATGTAATCCTTGCTTAAAGGCCCGTCACTTGACCACAGTTTGAACTTATGAAGGGCTTCCCAAAAGGTACTTACAACTTCGAAGTTCCCATAGCTGCCCCGTTATGCGATTGCCTTTAGGGTGCTCGGCACCTGGCTTGCAACTGGCTGCAGCAATAGTATCAAGGTCACATGAAGTGTTAGTACCACATGCTGCTTTGGTAAGAGCACACTTGAGATACTGCATCCATTTTGGTCACCACAATATAAAAAAATATGTCCAGAGAAGAGCAACAAAGATGACTAGGGGGCTGGAGGCTACAACATACAAAGAATGGTTGCAGAACTGGGTATATCTAGTCTGGTGAAGAGAAAGACTAGGGTTGACATGATAACAGTCTTCCAATATTTGAGGGACCGCCACAGAGAGAGAGTAGGGGGTCAACCTATTCGCCAAAACACCTGAGGTCAGGACAAGAAGAAACAGATGGCTTGCCTCCAGAGGTTGTGGGCGCTCCATCACTGGAGATTTTTAAGAAGGGACTGAACAGCCATTTGTATGTAATGATATAGGGTCTCTTGCTTGAGCACAGGGTAGACTAGAAGATCTCCAAGTTCCCTTCTGACTCTGTTATTCTGCATTGATGGCCATTTGCAGGGTCCTGCAATCACATGACTTCAATTTACACCTTTTCTTGGCAGAAAATTATCATCCAGAAAATGGCTATTGCAAACAATGGCATTTGCTTAACAACCAAGGTGTTTGTTTAACAATTTCCACAAAAATATATGGTAAAATCAGGTTAGTCAGGTGTTGACCCACTTAATGACTGGCATGACTTACAACTGTAATTCCGGGCTGAATTAAAGTCATAAGTCAAGGACTACCTGTACTTTGAGCTCTTGAACAAAGCTGGGATACACAGCTAACAATTTTTTAAAAAAATCCCTTAGGGACAATTGTGCAATTTTATAGCTTTCAATTAAACAAATCATTTAACGTTCTATTAGACATCTATTAAAATCTGCATTTATATCAAATCAGAATTGCTACACATTTTAATATAAACATTGATCTATTATACTATAAATTCATTTATTCTGGCTAGCATATTGTCATAGTGCTTCTTTAAAAGGCTCCTGGTATTATATTTAGTAACTCCAGTTGCTCCAATCCAACAACTATATTTTGCACAATCCTTTGCACAAAGGAATATGCTCCACCCCCAAAGAAGTTTTTTTTAAAAAAAAAAAATACACTCCTATAATTCTACAAATATTTCATTACAAATATTTTTTCATAAGAATTCTTCTGCAAATTTACATAAGAACAATTTGTGGTAAAGAAATCTATGTAGCCTATGTACCCTTGACAATTTTTTCTGGGAGGGGAAAGGGCATGTGAAATTATTGTTCCTCTGGTGCAGGGGTGGGGAATGATAGCCCTTTTATGACTTGTGGACTTCAAGTCCCGGAATTCCTGAGCCAACCATGACTGGCTCAGGAATTCTGGGAGTTGTTGAAGTCCCTAAGTCATAAAGGGGCCATTGTTTCCCACCTCTGCTCTAATGGGGAAAAAAACCAGCATTTCTTTCCCAAGAGTCATCAAGGATAGTTGATTTTCTGGGAAAAAAAATTCTAAAAGTTTTATAGCCCCTTTCAAAGTTTACCTCTTTTTGGAATGTGATCACATGGAGCTGATTCACAACAGCTGGGATATATACACAACTGGTGGCAGCAGCTTCTTATTGGGAAAGTCTCAACTTATCCCACCTGTTTTTCCAGGACAACTCTGAATAATGTAGGTCCACAATAGATTTTGGATTGGAAAACACTGAGTATGTATGTAGAAGACTGTGTCAGCAGTAAAATGATTAATGACAATGGGTAAATCAATAACCCAAATAGTCACGTTGTACTAAAGAATCTGTTTATTCACAATGATGTACATTAAATAAACAGATGTTTCTTCTTCATATTTCATCTTACTTCCAAATAATAATCTTGAGACAAAACGTGAACAAGGTAAAGGAGAAAAGGGTATGGAATTGAACTATTCAGAGTACTAAACTCTAGTACTGTACTTTTAAATCTGTTTCACATTGCCTGTGATTTTTGATGATTCCCTAGACACTGCCTGTTTTATTTTGCATATGGACTAGAACCATTATTGTAAAATGAAAGCTGACGTCTTCAGCAGATGCATTCTTTCTGAATCATTTTGCAGGGAGACAGCTCCATTTTTGTACACTTATATAGACAAAGCCTGCACATGCATCTCCTGTCTTGGGAATTAATCCAATGTTAAAATTAAACTGCACCTAAGAGGAATGCATTCATCTTCCTTAGCTTAACTCAGGGGTAAGCAACCTTGGCTCTTTTATGACTCGTGGACTTCAACTCCCAGAATTCCTGAGCCAGCTGGCTCAGGAATTCTGGGAGTTGAAGTCCACGAGTCATAAAAGAGCCAAGGTTGCCTACCCCTGGCTTAACTGCACTACAGAACATTTAAATTGCATATGTTTTCCCTGTTTAAAATACAGATAACAACAGTTCATTTAGTGACTGTTCGAAGTTACGACACTTATGACAGTTTTTCCACACTTTGGACCGTTACAGCATCCCCACGGTCACATTATCAAAATTCAGATGCCTGGCTACTGATTCATATTTATGACGGTTGCCATGTCTTGAGGTTATGTGATCACTTTTTGTGACCTTCTGACAAGCAAAATCAATGTGGAAACCAGATTACTTAACAACCAGTGTTACTAGCTTAATTGCAGTGATTCATGTAACAACTGTGGTAAAAAAAGGTGGTAAAATGGGGCAAAACTCACTTAGCAACAGAACTTTTGGGGTCAATTGTGGTTGTAAATTGAAGACTATCTGTAATACCACAGAAAATGGAAGTCAGATGTCTGGTATAGCCTCTTTGGCTAAAATGCTTACCAATGAACGATCTCACTGGAAAAAAATTCTGAAAAAAAAGGGACTCTCTAGACTTGCACTCTTTGTGCTCTAGAAAAGCCCTCGGCATATCATTTATCAGACTGTGCTCAGCCAGCTTTGTGGCCATATTTATATTATGACTAAAGTTTGCCATTAGCTGGCCCTGCCAGGAATAGCTTCAGAAGTGCATTTACAGCTCATCAGTGACCATTAGCAATGGCAGCAGATAGTCCGTAGGGCATATAGAAAGGATTTTAAGAAGTCTGCAGCAACAGAGTGCAGATATGAATACAAACACAGTTTTAAAACCGGAATGCCCGATTATATAGTGAATTTAACACATGTCTGCTTTAGCAACGGTCTTTGATCCTGATGATTGCTTTGGATGAAACAGAAATCTGCCCCTATCGTTTAGGAAGACAGGTCCTAAAGACATGGCAACAAAAAAGCCGTTCAATAAACAGGAAAGATCCCTCAAAACAGATGCAAAATATGATTTTTAAAAAGATATTCCACACCTGAAAATAAGGTATCTGTTCCAGGGCAAACTGGGTGGTAATATCCCTGGAAATAGCATGTTCTGTAAGGTGATATTTCCCATATCAGCCAGAAAATATTGATGATAAATAGGAAAAACAGAAAAGGAACAAATACTGTAATTAAACCTGCTGAGTAATTATAGGCACACTAGAAAGGAAAGACTCACCAAGCTATATTAACAACAGGTTGTACTAATAGACTACACAACCAGTCTCTGCCTTTTACAAAAGGTGGCAAACAGCACTGTCCTAACAGATTAATGAGGGACAAATTAAGCAGCAGCAATTAGTGCATTTCCCTGAAATTTCAGGGAAATTTCATGAAATTGTTCTAGAGCAGTGTTTCTCAACCTTGACAATTTTAAGGCATGTGGACTTCAACTCCCAGAATTCCACAGCCAGCGTTGCTGGCTGTGGAATTCTGGGAGTTGAAGTCCACATGCCTTAAAATTGTCAAGGTTGAGAAACACTGTTCTTGAGGCAAGTTCTGACAGATGGCTAAAACAGCAAGTCAGAACCTTTACATCTAAACCTTTAAATTGCTTCAGCAATATTGGCCCAACCTTCTTGTCAGAACCAGGCAGGAAAATACCCCAATGATAAAACGGTTCTACTACTACTTTCTCTAGTAGTTTACTAGAGGTAAACTAAGGCACTCTTTACGGTGACCTAACAGCTAGTGCATTTGTTGTTACAAGGGTCTGACAGGCAGGTTGCAATGAAATTATCATCCGATGATGACTGTTATAATTATGGCCACCTATGCCATATAATGATCCTAGACAGTTCACAACAACTGCTAAAAAACAAGAACAAATCCACCCTTCCCATTAGGCACCAGATCAACCAGACTATTAGTCTCCTGACTCAATCCCATCCTAGCCCAGCCCTTGTGGGAAAAAGCCAGGTTTTAATGGCCTTCTGGGAGGCCAGAAGGGTGGAGATCTTTTGAATCTCAAGCAGGAGCTATTCCAGAGTAGCACCAATATGGTCAGAGAAAGCAAAAGACAAGTCACCTTTGAAAATATAATTTATTTTTAGTCTTGATGTATCACTTTCTGCAGCAATCTTGCTGCTGCTGCTGCTTCTCT
>NW_015387140.1:40783-102932 GCF_001527695.2 Protobothrops mucrosquamatus
CTTTTACCAACCATAAGAGACAAGGGCTTGATGGAGCACATTGATAGACTTCTGCCCAGGATGTTCACGCAGCCATTTCTCTACATTTAACATTTTCCACTGCACCTGAGTCCAGGAAAGGTTGTTGTCTCACAATACAAGTAATAAGAACATGTCACTGGCCAATCTGAAAATATCACAGGAAGCAGAATGAGAACAAGTTGGCAGATATTAATGACCTTTTGGAAGGGGAAATGTTATTCTATAATAAAAACAATATTTTAATCCAATATAATGTAGAGAAGGAAAAAAGTACCATCCTAGTCCATCAACCTGTTTACTATAAAATACATTTTATATTATCCCGTACTACTAGGTAAAGCCAGTATTTTGTTCTACCTCTATTTGCTTTAACACAAAAATACTTCCACTTCAACTAATGATTTACAATGGAGTTATTTTAAGTGACTTGAAAACATATACCAGGTATGCCTGTAATACGCTATGTCTGTGCATGTTTTGATAGGATAATTATGAATGTTGCATAACAGGTGTATTCAGACAAGCACTCTACAATGAGAGACACTTATCAATGACACCTCCTCAAAAGTACTGTACATTTCAAAAGCTAATCCTTCATTAAGACAAAAAAAAATCAAGAAATGGAAAAACATTATTTGGTAAGTAAACTAAACAGCACCTTCTATTCCAAAGAACCATCATTAGATTTACAGCAGCCATCCAGAATGTATAAGCAACTATAACTCTGTTTGAAAGCGAGTAGTGAGTAGTGAAAGTGAGTAGAAAAAGTCAAAAGGAACACAGAACTACCAGGGTTTATAGTCCTCACTATATGGTATTTATTTTCCTATAAATATAGGAACAGTCTTTTCTGTCATGACATCCCCACCCCTAGAATATCATCCATCCAGAGATCAAACTGGCGTTGTCCCTGTTGATCACCCCTGAAGACATGGCTCTGTGCTTGAGGCTGGGGCTCTGAGTGTGGAATGGACCCATTGCTTAGTTATGTTGAATGCTGGATTGTGGAGTTGTGATTTTTTTCCAGCTGCTATGGATTTTATATTTTTATACGCTGTATGTTTTTATTATTTTTTATATTATGAGCCGCCAGGAGTCACCTATTTGGGATGGGTGGCCATATAAGTCCATTAAGTAAATAAATATAGCAGGAATAACAAAAGTTGAGAGAGAATTGAGAGAACTAATGGGATTTACTCAGTGCCAGATAAAAACATCTCTTTCATACACACTCATACTCAGAGCACATAAACAAGAATCTATTAATGCTGGAACAGTTTTTCTATGTCAAAAATGGTTTAGTATTGAATGAATATCAAAATGTACTAATTCCCGAGGGGTCCTTGGTGCTCTCTGAGCTTGGTTGTTTTCTTGCAGATGTTTCATTATTCAAACTAAGTAACATCATCAGTGCTAAGTGATAGATTATTTTCCTTTATCGGTACTAATTCCTCCACAAAAACTCTGCTGGTGATAATGCCAGAATCTAGTCAGTCAGAAGGTTCAGGAAGATCTTGAAATGGACAACAGCTTCACTTATAAATTGGATGCATAGAAGTTCCAGTTAAAATAAATATAAGATTTCCAGATAGTACAATTGTGCCTTAAATATACTGAACACAGAACTGACTAAATGGGATACAACAGTGAACTTAATACCAAGTATAAAAATATTAGTAGAAAAGGATCTGATGTGGAAGGTAACAATTTTCTCCAAAACATTTGATAATAGATCAAATTTATTACAACATAGGTTCAGCCAGAAAATATACCACAGGTCAGGAATTATATCAAAAGACCAGGAGATGACTAGCACAGTTAACAATAGTTCAGGAAATTGTTTACAGAAAAGGCATTTCCTTAAAAAAAAACAACCCATATAAATGTTCCAATGAAGAAAATAAAAATATACAAAATAAAAGATGCAATGATTACCACCACCAACAAAATTAAATATATAAAAGCAGAAAATCAGCTAAGAAAGTGATTAGATAAAATAAAATCATCAAGCAAAATGGACAAGTTCTGCAGAAGAAAAATCCACATAGCTTTTGCAAGGATTAAATAATGATTCTTTCCTGAAAAGGTCAGCAAGCCTGTGTACAAGAGTGATCCAATAATAATTTTACATGGACTTTCAAAAGATTTTTGACAACATTTCTCAGTGCTGCCAAAGATTCTGGAACTAGTTTAGCAATCAGAAGAGAATTCTCTTTTGAATTAAAAAAAAACAAAATACAGAGAATGCAAATGGTATATTCTTGAAGGTTATAAACAATAGGTATCCAAGGATCTGAAGGACTGCATTATTACTTTATTTACAAATAATTTGGTTTTAGGGTTGAGCATTAAGATGGATATGCTTGGAAATGGTAATTTAATAAGATTAAAACAAAAGGATGGCAAAAAGCTCCAAAAGGATTATCTCTCATGAAGGAATATGTTTTACAAAGCAAATAAAATTCAGTATAAGTGACTTCCAGTTTGCCATTGCGGCTGCTGCGGCCACCGGAAGGCGAGCCCCGTCCTTTGCGTTCGGTTTTGCTCCACTGGGAGACCCTGGAAAGGGTCGAAAGTCGCCCTGTAGAGGCGACGAGCAAGGAGGGGACCCCTGCTTGGTCGCGGGAGGGCAGCAGCCCTTCTGCTCAATCCGGGGCAGCCCTCCAAACCGGCGGAGGAAAGACCGGCCATAGTAATATGGCTCGTCACTAGGCTGCAGACAGCCAAAATCAAACTCACCACCAAGCACTCTGAAAGCAACGCAGATGAAACTGGGTGAGATCCGATCTTCTCTTTATCCTAAGTATTTTCTTTTCCTGTAAAAGCTGCCCAAAGTATTTTTCCCTCTGTGAGGAGAGAGGGAAGGGAATTTCTATCCCACCCTCTAAGAATAGCGGCGACTGATTACCCAGGGGAATTAAAGCAGTAAAATAACAATTTTAATCTAATTGGATTTATATGTTCCTGAAACTTGGGGACCAAAAATTTTCTTATTTTTATTGGAGACTTTTGCTTTTATCTACAAAAAAGAAATAAAATTGGAAAAAGGATTATAAAAATTTTGGACTTAAAAAACTTTAAATGACAAAGTTTGGTATTACAACTTGTTATTTCCTAAAAGAGACTTGGCTCGAAGTCCAGACTTTAGATAAGACTCTTTTGACCTTGGCACCACCTGTGAGAAACTCAGCTGTAAAGAGAACAGCTGGGCGACATAAGTGGCCTACTTGAGCTATGAATGTAAACCTTTACTGACTTTCAGAGCTATATGTGGGGAATTGCCTTCCTATTTCTTTATTTGAGAAACATTGGTTACTATATGAGATGATGAAATACCTTGGACTATAAAATCTTGCTTGACAAACAACTTCTACTATAAGGACTATCTATAAACATGTGAAAGAGAGATCTCATACCTAGTTATAAAATTATTTTTAATGTCTGATTTTAAACTCCTCAATTTAACACATTATTAAAAGAATATGGATGAAGACCAGGAAAAGATCCTTTCCATGAAAGTAATGCATGAAACCATTCTTTCAGCTTGTGATAAAATAAGATCTAACATAAAAGACCAAGATGCCAACTTAGAATACACAAACCCAAACTTTGACTACAACCAAAGAACTAACAATGCAGAAAATAACAGAAGAAGTGGAACAATCAAATATTAAGACAGAGGACCAACAAATACAGTTAATGGAAAATCCAGAAAAGGGAGTGACAACACTGAAAATGGAAAAGACTTTCTATATAAATCAGAACAAATTTGAGAAAGAAGAAGAACAGATTGAATGGAAGATAAACATATCAGGGCAATCATGGGGAATTGGAATAATAGGGAGACAACTTGATGAATACAAATGGGCTAGCCCTTCCAAAAAATGGCAATTAAATGGTCTTTTATTTCAAATAACATATATAATAATAGAGGGAGATCTATTTGACGACCTAAAAGCACTGATATGGAAGGCTAGTTGGCAAAGGAAGAAAGCCAGAATAAGGCTAAAGAAAATTGGGGTTTTGATTTATTAGAGGGGATTTCATATTATTAATTAGAGGGTTAAAGGGAGAAGTTGAGATAAGGGGAATTTTGGTCATTAGATTTAAAATATTTGGAAATTAGTTGAACATAAGGATTTTATCTGTTTAATATTCAAAAATTAGACCTAAAAGTAAAAAAATTAATTATTATGAATATGTTTGATTTATTGATTAACCCAGGCAATATATATAATGGTTTTGATTTATTAAAGGGGATACTGTATTATTAAGTAGATGATTTAATATAGTGGGAAACAGATAACTTTTAGGAAATAGAACAAGACTATATTCAAATAGATAAAATGTATTTTGAATATTAGATTCTGTTATAAATTGAGATAAGGAAAATTTTGGTTACCTAAAGCCTGAAAATTATAAATATCAAAGGTTAAATTGGAATAGTGAAGGGAAACTAAAAACTGGGGGAAAATTAATAACAGGATATGGATTGTTTATGAAGATTGAATGTAAAAAGTAATTAAGATATGTATAAGCTAAAAATTTATTGATAAATCTAATAATGATGTTTTTACTGAGTTGATATAATAAGAACTGTATTAGCTTAAATACGAGACAGTAGATGTTAAGGGAAAAAGAAAGGAAATATTTGATGTTGTAACTTGAGATTTGTACTAAAGATTTTTTTATATGTTATTGAACTATTGATTAACCCAGCCACCACGTTGCTTTTTAAATACTTAAATGTAAAATTGGAAAATTAATAAAATATTATTTAAAAAAAATAGTATAAGTAAATATAAAAGGATCTACTTTTATAGATCTATTCCTCTTTCTATTTTTCCCTATAACAACCAATTTTGGAGCTTAGAAAAAGGACAGAAAGGGGCAGCCAAAGTGATCAAGAACCTAGATTAATTCTGTTATGATGAAAGGTAAGTATGCTAGGAAGCATTAAGTATAAAAAGAGGTACAATACTGGAATCAGGGATCGTTTAGTGGAATAGTGGGACGTTTAGTATAGATATATAGAAGTAACTTCACAGAGCACATAATCTATATAAATAAAAATGTAAATGTTCGTTTGTTCAAAATCTTAAATCTCCGAAAGTTCCTCACCGATTGCTTTGAAATTTTGACACAACGTTGCATTTGAATACGCGCGTGTTTTTATATACCTACTATTATATAGATGTCACACCTTGACAGGTAAAAACATGCTTTTTATTAAAAAAGCGCCATCTGTTGGACGTAAAGGCAACACACGCCAGACTGAGCCACAGCAACGCATGGCCGGGTACAGCTAGTCAAAAAATAAAATTGCTATTAAGGGATATAGTGATAAGTATCATCTTATTTGGCTTTAAAAGAGTTTACATAAATTTAGGAATGTAAAGCGCTCAAGGAATACATATCATGATTACCAATGATAATTAGTAAGTATATGTTACATCTGGGAGGTAATATATTACCTCTAAAAGAACGACATAATAGGTCACCTAGAATGATCTGCTTCTTGATAAATACAGGTAGTCCTTGGCTTACAACCACAATTGGACCTGAAAATTCATTGTTAAGCAGTGCAATCATTAAGGGAGACATCATGACTGCATCTAATTTTACAACCTTTTTCACCCCAACTCCGCTACACCATGGTCATTAAGCGAGGCATCATGTGATTTGACTTGCAATCCCCTGCTGGCTTCCGTATTGACTTTGTTTGTTCAAAGCCAGCTGGGAAGGTTGCAAATAGCAATTAACGTGACCATGAATGTGGCAACCCTCATAAATACCTGCTAGCCGCCAAGTGCCTGAATTGTGATCAGGTGACCCACCAGGGGCAACTGCAGTGATCAGTGAGAATCGATTGTCATTTTTTTCCGTGCCGTTGTGGCTTCAAACAGTTGCTAAATGAATCAGAAGGATGCTTCAAGATTAATTGTTGTTCAAGAAAAGATACCTTCTACAAAGCAATTTTACACTAAGGGAAATGTTGTTCATTCCTTGAATTCTGAAAGAGTCAAATGACAGAAGTGGTTTCGTCCAAATCATTACCAGATTTCCTAAATCTCCCAAAATAGTGGCTACTTACGTATATTGTGTAAAAGATAACAGTATTGGGACTACCATTTTGTTTTTACTACAGTTCATATAATCACTGGCCTTGCTTGCTGAAATTTAGAAGAAGAGGCATAGGCTTTCATGAGCTAAATGCCCATTTGCACATAACAGACAGGACTAGATCAAAGACCCAGATCATCAAATTTTAGTTGAGCAACTGGGGCAGATGAAGCATGCATGATGGATGTCTGGGGAATTGACTTTCACCCAATGCCTGATCATATTCAAAGCAGCAACCTTTAGGAAGGGCACAGCTCCAGATTACAGCTCAAGTGAAAAGGTATAAATTTGAGTTTAGTAATAGCTCACACAGTCACCTGGGAACACAAACACAAAAAGAAATTGGAGCTCCAGAAAAGGATAGCTGAAAGCTAAATATAGAACTCTCCTTAGAAGCTGTGCTCCTGTACATGAGACACTGTGAGTAAAAAAAAAGGAAGCCCGTGCATGGTATTTCTTCTCTAACATTGTACCTGCTGCTAATGATTTCTTTTGGCTCAACCTTCCCAGCAAGGGCATGCTGAGCAATCTTCATATTCTGCAGAAAATATGTTACCATGTGCAAAATTCAGCATAATGATCCCCAATCGTATGCACCCACAAACACACTATTTCATTTTTAATGTATCAAATAATATTCCGGCTGGCAAATGTTAGTTAGTATTGTGTCCTAATAGCTAACATTCACATACAGCTCTAGATTACTTATCTGGATTACATAAATCACAACTGTCACACTTTCTCTTGTATATCCATAACACTTTGTAAACGTGATTACTGCATGTTCAAATTAAATTGTGTATAATATGTCACACTCTGCACCCCGTTATGTTTGTTTTGCCCAATATTTTTATTTTTGTCCCGGCTACAAATACTCCTTATATTCCTGTTCAGAATAAAAGATGCTCAGAATACAAAGTTTTTTTTAAAAAAAATCTTTCACTCTTAAACATTATATATGTGCCATGACTGTCACAGAAACTTGAATCTCTATGTCTGCTCATCTGTTTCCCAACCGAAGGAGCAAGCACTATGCAAAGACACTTCCGTGGTTATGAGGCTGGTAGACAATACGCTGAGGCTCATGGAATGCTACTACCTTCCCACTGAAGTGGTACCTATTTATCTACTTGCATTTGCATGCTTTCGAAGCCCTAGGTCAGTGATGGCAAACTTTTTAGAGACCGAGTGCCCAAAAACTGGCCCCGCCCCACTCCACCCTCCTGCCCCGCCCCCGCTCTGCCCCCCATCCCCCACCCTGCCTGCCCACAGATTGTCCTGCCCACAGATCGTCCTGCCCCCCATCCCCCACCCTGCCTGCCCACAGGGCCCGCCGCAGATCGTCCAGGCAGCCCAGCAGCGCTATGGCGGCCACACCCTCTGCCCACGCCCTGCAGCATCAACTGCATGATGGGGTGTGAGGGCAGAGTCTTGTCTATGCTGCCTGGCTGCCATGTCCTTGGCTGCGCTGCTCTGTGTGGGCCATGCTCGGGGGCGACTCTCCTTCAGGGGGGCTGCTGAAGAGGAGGGGCTCACGGGGGAGGCGAGGCTGGGGCAACGGCACGTGTGCCCACAGAGAGGACTCCGAGTGCTGCCTCTGGCACCCGTGCCATAGGTTCGCTACCACTGCCCTAGGTTGGCAGGAACTGAGGCAAGAATGGGCGCTCATCTCATCACACGGAGCTTGGTTCTCGAACTGCCAACAAGCCCAGTGTCTTACCCATAATTCTTCTCAATAAATATTCTAACTAAAGCAGGTTCTATTCTTTGTCCCCGCCCAAGACTAAACGGCACCAAAGCTCATCCTAGAATCTGCTTTTAAAGATCAAAAAGTCCCTTTTTGTTTTTGCATGTCCAAAAAATGTCCACTACAAATTCATTTTAAAAAGTTATATGTTTTGGGTGATTTAGCATTAGTCTTGAAAAAAAAAAGTAGGCCTCTTGGCTTCACAAACTTAAAAGTTCTATCGATGAGGTCTAGAGGATTCACACAAAATGTAAGCTTTAAATAGTGTAGCGTAGTTTAGTGTAGTGCAGTATAGTATAAATATAGTAATGCATATAGTCCCTGATTGTTGAAAGGAATAGAACAAATTACACAAACTAGATGAATTAAGAAATTAAGAAATTACATTGAGGAATTCTGTAGAATTTAGCTTGATATACAATTTTATTTTAAAAAAATATGAAATACCATCCTACACATGCTCTGCTTTCCAGAGTTATCCAGTCTAAAACACGAGTCTTGTTCCAGTGAATAACATGCCCAAATGATTCATACCATACAGGTCTCATGTGAATACAGATGCTGTACATAAACATCACATTGTGTTCAATATGGTGCTTTCTGAATTTCATATTGTTTTCTCCTTGTCAATATGGCCTATCAATAGCAACATATAATACAGTAAAGATGTGGATAGATGTTTCTGACAGTTAAAGCTCAAATAGTTTGAATGCTAGTACAGAAGGAAACTAAGTTATATTTACTTGCAGGAAGTGGTACTTTTCAGACTCTGAAGAAAATATAAGCAATATTAAATCACAGACAATATATAAGCCGATATAATCATACTAGAAAAATCTAATTGTGGGGTTTTAGACTGAAATATATCACAATATGGAGAGAAACCTGTTAATCAACTCTGAACACAAAAAGCAGTTCTCAATCCATCAATTAATCATGTTGTTTTTCATAAGTATAATGCATCAATTAGAAAGATTCCTAAAAGGAGTCATTTTTTTTTAAAAAATGTTTCGGGTGTCATTAAAGCACTCTACACCTCCTCCTCAACTGTTCTCCACCCCATGTAACCACATTTTAGAACGAGCAAGAATTACTGGAATTTCCCTTTTTTTCTCTTTTTGCAAGTCTGCACAGTTAGCTCGAGTTTCATTTGATCAATGATGAACAATACCTATAAACTTCAGTTCAGTTGACAGATCACTACTAGAGTCAGATGGCATTTGGCATCTTCTAATGGGTGTTGAGAACAGAAACTTCTTTGGGGGGGGTGTCTTTTTTTTTTAACCACCAATGATTTCTCACAGCTCTTATTTATTTCTCTTGCAAGAGTCTTAATTTGTAACAACAGATGACATACAACGCTAATCCAGAATTTAGAAACTATAATGATCTGAGGGCAAGAAAGAAAAGTCCAGGTGTTTTGATTTATTTCATTTTTATTCTTGTCCTGTTCTCAAAGCCAGATAATAAACTTGTAGATTAGGCTGAAGGTTTAATTTATTCAAGGCTGCTTAAGAATTTTATGGCAGAGCTGCACCAGGGCTTCCTACATCTTACAATAGCATCTGCTTTGAAGACATGAGGACAGATATATCATATCTTAGCCTCTCTTAACCTATATGCTAACCATATCTGTAGGTTAACTCCCAACATTCTGAATTAGTATGGCCACTATTGAGAAACCCAGGATTCGTATGTGAAGACTCTTCAGGTCAGAAAAGATTGCTATATTCTATTTTTATTTTATTTCATACAAAAGATAAAATCTTGAGATGCTATAGTGTTGAAGACACGCTTTATCTGGTTTCCAGTGTGCTTCCCTTGTATTAAACATCTGAGAGAAGTTCTTACATCTGCAGAAACCAACGTCTATCCAATCATTAATGGTTGTAAAAGTTTCATAGTCTTATATCTTTATTGCCTTTCAATGCAAATGAAAGTCAGTCCCCTGAATTTCCCTTTTGGAAACTAATTTCCTTTTTTCCTCACCTTCAGGATAACTGCAAAAACTCGAAAGGCAATTTTATCCTCACTGCTTGCAACTGCACAATTAGAAGCACATTACTAAGTAACAACCCAGAGACATGCACTATGCATTTCCTTCAATCAGCACTGCAGCCAATTATTCTAACTTCCCTTCTGATAATTATAAGGTACAAAAATAGGCTTGTTGTCAAAGTGATGGAATCCAACTTACAGCAGCTCTGACTTCAGAGGAAGCTGCCTTTTCCTTTTTCCTATCTCCGTCTCCAGGGCAGAAAAAGAACAACTGATTTCCTGAACACTACATTGTAGAAGGCATTATTTTTTTTTGCTGGTACCCTAATTCTGGAAGCTACTGGAAGCTCTCTGTATTGGAGCATAATGCTCTTGTGGCAGTAAACTATATATGAGACTGGTCAGGGATTAAAAGGCTCCTGATTTAAAAACAGTTAAAATCTTTTCCCCTCAATGTTTCTGTGTCTACCTTCTGTCCTTGTATCCATTCTGTACAGGCAATGTTGTATGCATACTCCAGAATGTCATCTTCTAATCTAGACAACATATACCAGAATTACCTGGGGCTTAAATAATGCTTCAGACTGCCCAGTAACAAACTGTTCTTAATATAGCAATAAAACTTATTATACTACTCACCTTACACATACAGTATAAACAGATATATGGGCTCATCTCCTAATTTGATGCTTTGTACAAATATCCCAGTATGGGGGGGTAATAAAATCAATTGTTGTTGTTATTATTACTATTATTAATGTTGAAAGGGATCTTGGAGGTCATCTAGTCCAACCCCCTGCTCAGGCAGGAAACCCTATACCATTTCAGACAAATGGCTGTCCTTAAAAACTTCCAGTGTTGGAGCATTCACAGCTTCTGGAGGCAGGTTGTTCCAATGATTAAAAAATATTCTGATAAGGTGCTTTTCAGTTACCACACAGAAAATCTCTATTGGTGTATTTATACTTCTTATCTTTATCTTGATTAAAAGAAAAAGGTTATTCTAAGGAATGGTTCTCAGGTAAACCCATAAAATTCCTGTGCATCAAAGCCAATGCAATGTTTTCTCCAGCCACATTCACTGAGTTTAGTACGCCATACACACCATGATAGCTCACAGAGTTGATACATAAGAATTGTGTAACATGTTACAATTATGGTTTAACTTATACAAACACACAGTTCACGATGTAAGTACTTATTTTGTTGGTTAGCAAGCAACAACAGTTTTTTGCTAAGACCTGAATGGACAAATGTTTTTTGTAACATTAAGTGTTATAAAAAATAATTATCTCGTAAGAAGAACTGGAACGTTACAAACTTGTGTAGTTAAGTAAGCTCTTGTAGACTTCCTGTCACAGACAAAGAGATTTTGTAATGTTATACTAGCCTATGGCAAACAAAGTTTTTCCCACAAGAATGACCAAATGAAAGATACAAAAGAGACATGGCAAGGCAAAGTATTTCATGCCCAGTACATTAAAAAACCTAACAGGCAAAGTAGATAACAAGGCCTGATTCAGTAATGGATAAGAGGAGGAAAACTGAAGAGAGAAATAGAGGGGTTAATTTTGACTGCACAAGATCAAGTCCTAAGAAAAAAATGCATATGAAGCCAGAATTGAGAAGACAGCAACAGATAATAAATTCCACCTCTGCAAAGAAGCTGAAGAAACAGTGGATCACCTAGTTAGCTGCTGCAAGAAAATTGCGTAGACTGACTATAAACAATGGCATGACAAAATAGCAACGAAGGTGCTTTGGAAGATCTGCAAGAAATACCACTTGCCTGCCAGCAAGAACTGATGGGACCACAAAATAAACGAAGTTAATAGACCACTCTCTGGATGGTTTACAATGTCAGCATATTGTCCCCAACAATCTGGGTCCTCATTTTACCGACCTTGGAAGGATGGAAGGCTGTGTCAACCTTGACCCCCGTCAGGACTAAACTCCATGCTGTGGGAAATGTTTGCCTGCAATACTGCTTTCTAACCACTGCACCACTAGGACGCTTCACTTGCACCCCAGTCACCGTCTAGTCCAGGGGTCCTCAACCTTGGCAACTTTAAGACTTGTGGACTTCACCTCCTAGAATTCAACTCCCAAAGCTGGCTGAGGAATTCTGGGAGTTGAAGTCCACAAGTCTTAAAGTTGCCAAGGTTGAGGACCCTTGCTCTAGTCGGACTACTACAACATAAGGTTGTCCTTGAAGACCGTCTAGAAACTGTAATTGGTCCAGGATGCTATGGATTAGGTAATTATGGAAGCACCTTAGTAACACCATCACTTCTGACTGATTACCATCTACATATTATTTGTGGCACAACTTGTCTCCACCCCATACATTCTCTCACAGGATCCTCTCTGAGGTTATCTCATTGGATTGGACCTAGGAAACATGCCTTTTCTGTTGTTGAACTTGGTCACTGGGAGAATCCCTACCCCCACCCAAATATTTGGATGGCCCTGACCCTGTTAGCATTCAAGAAAGCTTTACAAACCTGTTTTTTTCCCTGGGCAAATTGGGTTAAGATGATACACATAATGAGTACTGGCTGTACTGTTGCTTAATATGTCAGTTTATAATTTTTTTGTTAACATTGCATGGTTTTTACAATTTCCATATTGTTGATGGGGGAGAAGTTATTTAATGTACGTTATCCAAATTTGTGATTATGTCAGTTGGGTGGCAGATTTAGGTAAAAGCATGAATCAGGCAAGGTAAGATCTAAACCTAACTAAATTCCCACACAGACTTAAACTTCAGTAGATTCACTAAAATAATCTGCCTTTATTACTAGCTTGCCTACTTACTGTTAGGGCTTTGCTCCAGTCCTAATTAAACCTATGACATGGAAGTAGTAATTGTTGTTATTTTTGTTATTATTAATAGCCTAAACCAGTGGTGGCGAACCTATGGCACGGGTGCCAGAGGCGGCACTCAGAGCCCTCTCTGTGGGCACGTGTGCCATCGCCCCAGTCCTAGGCCTTCAGCTGGGTTTTATAAAACCGTTTCGCTTTAGGCCTCCGCCGCCATGTGCAAAAAAAAAAAAGGTTCAATCAGTCAATTTCAACTTCTCCCGGGGAAAAAAAAGATCTTACAAAGTTGGAATTGATTGATTGAACTTTTTAGTCCCACCCAGTCTGCCGTTACCATCGCAGCCATGCCCACCCAATGGGCCACACCCAGCCAATGGGCCACACCCACCCGGCACTCGACGATGCATAAGTGGGTTTTGGGTTGCAGTTTGGGCACTCAATCTCTAAAAGGTTCGCCATCACTGGCCTAAATCAATCCACTGCAAGATGAAGGATTCTTCAGTGAAGGTTATGGATTGGTAGATAGATAGATTTGTTTTCCAACTTTCCAGTCTAGGACTAGGACAGAGTAACTGGTCCAAAGAATTGACTTCCATGATGAAGGGAGGACTACAACCTATATCTCCCCATCTCTAACCCAGTGTCTTAGCATTATACTACGCATTATACTACGTCTGTCTTATGTCTAAAAGGACACAGTTGTAATTATAGATCAGTTTCTAAATACGATTTAAGAATTTTGGATGGGTATCATTCTTATACATGCTGCCACAAAATTGTCCTATAACCAAAGCCTGTTACTTTCACATGTCAATTAAATGTTGCCTAATCAAGGCTAGCCACAGCTAATTCTGTACATATACTAAGGTGGACTCACAGTCATCTGTGGGAAGTTGAGGTGCAGCCTGTGCTTTGAATGGTGAACGACTATAAAGGCTTCTGTAGATAACCACTGGAAATCCAGTGAACTTGCAAATCATTGTTTAGAAAGGGTGGAGTTCATAAAGATAAGTAAGTTAGAAAAATGTAGAAGAGTACGAAATAAAAGGGGAGTAGTTACACTTCCCAATTGTGGTATTGGAGGTATTTGCTGACAAGCAAAAGGGTTTATTGTATATTCTACCTTGGTAATTCAATTCAACTCAATCTGAAAAGTGGAATTATTGAATTGACAGATAATTCCACTGGAAAATCCCCCGGGCTGCCTCATAAGATGCAGTAGTGCCTACCGACTCAGTTGCCCATATAGAGTAAATGAACATGAAAATGAAAGAGAGATTGATTTTGTTATTTTAAATACAGCTCACTCATTTGCATATCCCACCTACACAGACTTATTCTTTTCTCTTCTTTCTTTCTTCTTCCTCTTCTTCTTTTTCTTCTTCTTATTTGGCCTTTGAACCAATATTTTGACTGCCCGTCCAAACCCTTGCAGTTTTCTTGTCAAGACTTCAGAAGTGGTTTGCCACAGCCTGCTTCCTAGGGCTCAGAGAAAGAGCATGGCCCAAGATCATCCAGCTGGTTTTATGCCTAAGGTGGGACTAGAACTCACTGTCTCCTGGTTTCTAGCCTGATGCCTTAACCATTACAGCAAACTAGGTATTCTTTATACTTGGCATTTAATCCTGGATATTGGTTTAAATGAAAGTACATCAATCCTCAAGTGAACATTCATCACTATTATAATTATTTTCTATCATTTCTTCTTCCGCCTATCCTTTACTACAGTAAATAAGATTAGTTTTTAGGATATTACTAAATACACAGTAATAACCAAGAATTAGGAAGTAAAAGCAACTTATAAAATAGTACTTAGGCCAGAATAAGACACAATTGGAGCTTAAAACAGAAAAATAAGATAATACAGGGAAGCGAATGACAATGAACGTTCAAGTGTTACTAGTGGAAATACAATAAAGATATGGGAAATGTAACTCCTACATATCTAATCTTTGAACAGCAACTGTGAAATGCAAATGTAAGCTATCTGTATATGATAACTCTCTAATACTCTCTTTTTATAGCATTCACTCCCAGATTCTACCATTTTCACCCCCGTATATGAAACAGCATAATTAATTTTTTCCCTATACATCAGATGATAGTATTCGTAGCAAGTATACGTACAACATAGCTGCTAGGTTTACCACATCAATGAAGCCTCCAGATGCTGCATCTAGGCTGCTCATCTCAAGTAAAAACAGTCATCGTCCAGACAATAGTGATCCTGATGAAAAGATTACAATCCAGAAACACAGAAGACATTGCACAGCCCTGCAATAAAGCTACTGAAATTCGTTCCAGAGATTTGCTGGAAGAGGGATGCTAAATGACTGATCCGTTGGAAGAGAGGCAAGCAACATTTTTGGCAGAGGAGCACAGCCCCTCCGAAGAAACAATTGGGGTCATTTTGTGTGCAAGGCTGCATCTAGTCACTGGAGGGGCAGAGAATAAGGGGCTGGAAATTTGGCTTGTTATTTGTTCTGCATTTCAAAGATATGTTCTTTATTTAAGATTAAAATGCAACATTTTCTTTTGAATGACTTTGAATACAAGTTGCCCCTTTTTTCTCATTCTTTAGGGACATGTCTAGAACCACAAAAAGCAGCTGTACCCGAACCAACTTTGCTTAAATTAGATTTATCATAAAACAATCAATGGAAGTCATAAGAATTAATTTAATACTTGTTAATTCCAATGGGGCCTCCAAGGAATTTAATCTGAATGCTACCTATCCATTCTAAAAGCAAACCTGCTATATGAAATTTATTAAATAAATGGAACATAAGGCAGCATATTCTAACAAGTTTCTGATATGGATCATGTTATTAACATTTACAACAGTTTCCTATTTTGGAACTCTTTAGATAGCAAATCAAGTGGGAGGACTGGCATCTCTTCTCTTTCACACATCCTGTTCTCTGTCTCACCAGAGAGCTGAACTCATCTCTTGCAGAGTTTGAAATTAGACTGAAGATCACAAGGGACTCACCCCTACATTAAAGAATCTTAATTGATCAACTGCATTTTAATCAAATAAATCTTCTGAGAACCATATATAACTTGCTGAGACAAGTTACTTCACATTTGTGTGATTTATTAGAGCAAATGTTCACTTTATAAAAATAAATTAAAACAAAATAAAATGCAAGGGTACATTGCTCTTCTCTAAACATTCCCTTTCTGAAAAGACTCCAGTGTTTATAAGGACATTATATCCAGCATTGCATTCTATTGGAAGCAACATTTCAAGAGAAGGAAGTGGTGAATGATGACTTCCACTGTATACATCGGGGAAACAGAAACCTGACAAAGAGTCACAAAGTAGGTTGGAATGACTTTAATTTTCCTTCTACTCAAGAGATCAAAATGAAATAAAAGAGCAAATATGGACTACTCTGAATGCAGCATGTGCTTCTCTGAGTTAGTATCAGGGTGTGAAAATTAATAATTATCCTGACAAGTAAATAGCTCCTCAAAGAGGGAGGCAGGGAGGGTTTTTGGGAAGAGATGATGCTTGCAACTCTAGTAAATGTACGGTAATGCAGCAAAAAGAACCAGTTTGGTGCGTGTTTAAAGCATCAGACTAGAAATCAGGAGACCATGAGTTCTAGTCCCAAATCCCACATAAATTTAGATGTGAGGTCCCCTCTCACCAAATTAAGTTGCTAATAAATTCATTAGAAAGCAACAGGCAGATAGTACAATAGGTCTGGATGAAGGTTCAGGAAGGTTACTCTAGAGGAAAATGGGAGTTAAAGAGGCTAAACCGTCCTTCCTCCAAGACCAAAGAGGCAATTCAAATGCAAGGCCAAAGACAAAAAAGTTATGTGGCATAATGCCAGAGTAAGTCTTCCAAATGCAGCTTTTAATAGTTCCTGGCAATATTTTATTCATCTGACATTCAAGTTGGGGGTTGCACAATCTTTCCTAGGAATAAAATATAACAAGATTGAATCACCCACAGCTGTCTGGTTAAAGAATCACTATTCCCTTTTTACAGGTAAACCCTTATAATGCTTTTTCTTACTACTGAATATTTTTATGAGCTTTCACCATATAATCATATAATCTAGGGCAATACAGAAAAAAAGCAATGCGCACATGTACCCTTTCAGAACATCACACATACATCCGCATCGTTGACAAGCACTTTTGGATTTTCTAAGACTTACTATATATGTAACCAAGGGAACTCTAGGGCCAATGAAAAGGCAAATTAACCAAATACCACAATCCACTGAAGATTCCTTGCCTCAGCCGCCCACAAATATATTTATACCACTGCATTTTTAATGTTTTCATATGTCACAATGGCAAGTACACCACAGCCTTTCTTTAAATATCTGCTAATATGGTTACATATAAAAACTGGCCAACAGCCATCATGATTTTTATTCAAGCCCAGTCATTTGCCATAATATATCGCTGACAGGCTAATCAGATACCAGGGCTCTGTTTTCTGGGTTCTAATTACATCCTTCAAGGCTGAAATTACAGCTCACTTCTAATCTTCTTCAATAGCTTCCCACACTGAGGTCCTCTGTCGATGTAGTGAAAATGGGACTGAAATTAAAGCAGCAACCACAATGATCTTAGGATACCTTAGGTTTGCTTTCCATGTGCATAGTCAGAAACTTCCTATCGGAATACTACTTACTGAAGAATTTCAAGATGGAGCAGCTGTGGATAAACAGAAAATACATTCCTCTCCACAGTATCAGCTGGAATGAATAATACAAAGGTTCTTTTTTACATGAATGCAAGATTGGAAAGTATAAGATGAAAAGGATAGTCACAGGAAACAATATCCATTTCTTCATTAGAGTATCTCTTCTCTTATTCTTAGCTAAAAGGCTAAAAAGAGAAAACATTTTATCTTTACAGGTTGATCAGCCATAGTCCTTTTTACCTAGAATTCCTGTTTTTCCACATGTTTCTCTCAAGCCATTTTACACTCTTATTTTCTATTCTCACTTTGTCACCTATGCAAATGAAGTGAGAAACCAAAGTGTTGTCTCCACATTTATAGTGGATAAGGGAGCTACGTATGAATCTGGTTTGTCCATTTTGAGATGCTGAAATACTGTCTATCCAGTCCTCAGTTCACTGTTTTGTCACCACCTCAGGTGTCGGGGCATAAAGCATGAGTTTACTTTTCAGTCCTTTGGGCTACACCAGGGGTAGGCAACCTCGGCTCTTTTATGACTCATGGACTTCAACTCCCAGAATTCCCGAGTCAGCTATGCTGACTCGGGAATTCTGGGAGTTGAAGTCCATGAGTCATAAAAGAGCCGAGGTTGCCTACCCCTGGGCTACACTGTCTCAAAAGTTTGCAATCCTCAGTCCTCAGCTTGAACAGAAGTGACCTTGGGATCAGTCTCACAATCCTAGTCATTGTGAAATAGAATGTGCACTAAGATCTTCCAAGGCCTGAAAATTTTGCTTTTATTGTGAGATTGAAGGATAAAGCCAGAGACAAATTATTAAAACAGCCCGTTCCACATTTGTCTTAACCCCCAGTTTATCAAACATATTTGCAGGCCACCTTTTAAAGGGGCGACAAAGGATTTCCACAATATCTTAGGATAAGAGCATTTCTCATACTTTTAGGACAGGGGTGTCAAACTCGCAACGTCAAGTTGCGACGTATCGTGACTTTTTTCCCATTTCCGGCAATGGGGTGGGTGAAGTTTTGTCATGACGCATCCGGCCCACGGGCTGGCAGTTTGACACCCCTGTTTTAGGACAATTTGTTATTTTTATTATAATTAGAAAAATTATATAGGTAGCCTTTGGTTAACAATCATTTGTTTAGCAACCATTTGAAGTTATGGTCCTTCACGAAGCAGCTGTTGGCCATCCTAGACCCTTTTTCTCAGGCCACATGTGCCCTTATTTAAATCATGTAGGGCCTTCAGGCTAGGGCAGTGATGGTGAACCTTTTAGAGATCGAGTGCCCAAACTGCAACCCAAAACCCACTTATGCATCGTCGGGTGCCGGGTGGGTGTGGCCCACTGGGTGGGCGTGGCTACGGTGGTAACGGCAGACTGGGTGGGTCTAAATAGTTCAATCAATCAATTCCAACTTTGCGAGATATTTTTTTCTCCGCTGATTGAACCTTTTTTGGGGGGGCACACGGCGGCGGAGGCCTAAAGCGAAAAGGTTTTATAAAACCCAGCTGAAGGCCTAGGACTGGGGCGACGGCGTGTGTGTGCCCACAGAGAGGGCTCTGAGTGCCGCCTCTGGCACCCGTGCCATAGGTTCACCACCATTGGGCTAGGGTTTGAAGCCTTCCAAAGCCTCATGAGAAGGCCTCACGCAATTTGGTCTGAAGGCTTAGTGCAGGATGGCCAAAAGGGCAGAGATGGGGAGAGACAGGCAGGTAGGTAGGAGGAGTTGAAATGCTCCTGTGGACATAAGTGTGGGTAGGCTGCCGAGTTGTTTGAATTTTGATCTTGTGTTCAAAGGGGTGCGGCAACGGCTATAACTAGGGGGGGGCTATAACTATTGGGATCAAATGTAACTATAATCGTTCAGCAACATAACTAATGTTTTCTGTTGCATTTAATACAAGTTGTAACAGTCTTCAATATCAGAGTTCTCTTTATCAAGCACCAGCTTTCTCAAATAAGAAAGCATAATTGGTTTTAAGCCTTGGCACAATTCAAACTTTAGGAACAGAAGATCTAATTAGTCTTGTGCTAATTATACCAGAAAGGATCATAAAGGAAAAATCTCTGTTCATTATCTTAATAAGCAATACTCCTAACTAGGACATACAGGGTGTAATGTGACCACCAGAGCAGCAGCAGTCCCAGTAAGAAATGATTCATCAAGATCTCTTTTTATATTTGAGTCAATATGGGTGCCCTTGTTATTTTCAGTCCCTATAAGATTAGCAAATTAATTGCTGGGATAGGAAGGAAAAGTCTCATTCTTTAAGAAATAGAGGTGGGAAATGAAAGGCCTGTTAGGAATTTAAATTCTCCTAAGTATTCTCCACCAATCCATCACATAGGACAGGTTCTACTAGATTTGACAAGTTATGCTTACTATGTTTCTCAGGTCACGTACTTACTCTGGATTTATGCTATGCTAGGAAAAAATATAATATACTCTTTACCCACCCAAATGCCTAATCCGCAATCCATTTCCACAAGTAAAGCTATTTACTAAATTTACTAAATGTGCTCTGTATGAGAATGAACAGTGAGATGAACCAGACTCACACCTCCAGGTTTATCCCTCAGAATGTTTCTAAAGTTTAGACTAAGCAAGTTTTGTAACAGTATTTAATACAAAAATAGCTGTTTATCATTGTCACATATTTCTATTTGAGTATGCCTTTAGTATAAGCCAAAAAATCAAGTCTGCCATGTCTTTCTTATTTCAAAAACAGCATATTCTCTCTCTCTTTTTTTTTTTAATGGCTGGAACAAATAGCACTTGGCGCCTAGGTTTGAACAACTGATTACCTAACAAAGCTCTCAGAAACTAGAAAACAATGGCTTTTTTTGGAAAGGAGAACTGTAATTCATACATCCACTTCCTCTTTAAAAGATCATTGGTGGGAGAACATGGCTAGCATCACATTTTATCCACCTGAGATCTACTTATCTCTCCATCCTTGTACTATTATAATATTGATAAATTGACTGTTCTCTTTTATCTAGTACTGATTTATTTTGCACAAATGTGCCTTCAATGGCAGTCATACTGGGCAAGGGAAATTCTATAAATGTGTACACATATGCATGGCGCTGATTTACATCCACAAGAAAGGAGTTCAGTCCAAACCATCAATTCTAAGAGAGGCAGCAAAATTGGCCTGCCTGTACTCTTCTGTTAAGCCGCTTTGGGGCTAGGATGTTAAGTGAGCCTGTTGGCTGATTTGTTTAGTTCCAGTCTCTGGATTGGAAATGAAATTATTTTTAGACATCCTGTACATTACCTATGTTTGGAGTTGCAGATTGAAGCACCAAATTCAATGGTAATTTTTGCCAACAAGCCTCTAAAAGAGAGGGGATCAAGTTGTAATGCCAACTCCTCCACATTTTCATGCTTCTGTGCATATGTTGCTGTGTGTTATATCAGGCCTGCATAAAAACCTGATGACTTTTTAAAAATAGTAAATTTACAGCCACTGCCACCACCCCAAAATACTCACTGTCAAGCACCTCCAAGCCTTGCTGCCACTTTCAGTTCTAGTGCCTCTACTCCACTAGCTGCTGATCAGCACTCCAGGTATTTCTTTGCAACTCACAAGGATTTTTAATTTTTCCATATGGCCTTGGGATCCCCTCAACAAATTGCGCAGGCCTGGTATATGTGATACCTAAATACATTCTTGTATCCTTCTCACTGTCTTTGCTTGAATTTTATATTGGTTCCCATCTGTATATTCTGTCTCCTAACAAGCTTGGCTTACTTTCTTAATCAATCTAGTGTTCTGCTAAACACCAAATGTGTTTAGTTTCTGTAAAACGGAAAGCCACTTCCTACTGTGATTTCTTCCATAATTCCAAATAAACTATATGCACTGTGTGATACAATATGTGGATTAATTATACTATAAACTTTGGCTATACACATCTTCAGTATATTAAGTACTGGTTCTTATACAAATAAAAATGTCATTTCCATAACGTTTGGATTAGTGCAGCTGAGCTTTCAAAAACTTCCCATCATGGACAACTGACATTATACTTCTCAATATTTGCAAAAATACTATCAGAGTGCTTAAGTTCCCTTCTCTGACAAAGTTTATATATTTACTGTAACTAACAAACCACAATGTTTTGATTTTAAAAAATGTAAATGCCTGCCACTACCGGCCTAAAAGCCAAAAAAAAATCAAATTTATTTATTTTGATCCAAGACCAACATAATATTTCAAACTAAAGAATTATGAATTCCCTCAAACGTTAGACTCTCTGTATAAAGCAAAATAATTTTAATGTTAAATGCCATAAAACTCCAAAAAGCTACCAGAAGAAATACAAACCAAATGTCTGATTGCCAGAAAGATGGTTATAATGTTGAAAGGTATGCAACGGCATGGTCCAAGGACACACAAAAAAGATGTAAATACCTCAGTAATATATCTGGATACTGTTATATTTCCTTGTGCTACAGTGAGAAACAGACTCACACCTAATTCACCATTTCCAAATTAAGCACTAACAAAACATTTCCTTCTAGAATTTATACCTAACCTTGTTATTGGATTATTCAGTCATCTCCAATTTATATTTTCCATGATGAGTGTAAATAATGGGAATTGCTGATCAATTCATCAGAGAGCCCTCAGGTTGGGGAACTCTTTCATCTGTATTTATAAACACATCTTAATTTAAGAGTAAATTGGGTAAAGAAGATGAGTAAGTGGGGTATGGGAAAGGAGAGGCAGACCCTGAATTTCACTGAAAGCTATTAACTATTTACAAAAATACAAAAACACCCAGTCTATATTCCTACCAAAAGAAAAAACACCATTATTTATTGAGATCAGAGACTAAACCTCAGTCCAATGAAACAAAAAGAATTGGAGGGGAAAGGTGAAAAAGAATGACATTCTCATCACTACAGCTAACAATCAAAATTTTACATTCCTGAATGACACAGGATTAGGGTTATTGTTTTTTTGTTTTTAGACCAAAGATAAAAGTGCGGTTCTCTCCCAAGCTGAATCGTTACCTTTTTTTATACAACTGGTGATACCTATTAACTACATTCAAAAACATAGCAGGCAGGAATCCCTATTTCATATCTACGCAAATATACGTGTGTCTGGGTGCGAATGCGTGTTTTGAGGTACACTGAAGTAACCAATGTGTTGTAAACTGAGCTTCATTACCTGCCTCAGATTGGAAACATCCCCGCATCACAACAATCCATACCCCCGCTACTCAAAGATAGTAAAGTTTTGCACAGAACACTGAGCCACAAACTAGCCAAACCCTTTTATTCCACCACCTAAACATATTTTTTTTGTGATTTGGTGTGTGGCGGAACCAGGCGCTAGTGTGCCATGACCCTCCTATCCCATTTACTCTTTCAGACGCGCACACTTTAAAAGCGTGAGTCGCGCTTCTCGCTCACCTGCGCCCAAAAATCTTGAGCCCAAATCTCTTTTTGCTGTGCCTTCGTCCCAGCGGGGAGACCTTCTCCGACTCCGGGCACACGGACGTCTCCGAACTAGCGGTGGACGGCGAACTGGAGCCAAGGGAGGAGGAGGCGGCGGCGGCGGCGGCGGCGGCGCCCCCGCCATTCGAGCCCTTCTCGTTGACCTCGTGCAGCTCCATAACCCCGCTGGTCGTGCTTCTCCCCTCACCTGCTCGGGAGAGGGCCGGTCATATCCGCGGGACGAGTAGCCAGCGGGGATTAAGCCCCAAAGACAGTGTCAATCTTTCGCTCGAGCGCTGGGATCATTGCTCCGTCAAGGCGGGCGGAAGAAGGGAAAGCGCTGCCCTCGCTCCTTCTGCCCGAGGCTTATCCAGGACGCCTCCCCTCAAAGCAGCCGCAGCAACGAGCGCGCCAAAGACGACTAGCGTGTCCCTGAAATGGGTGGTGCATGCTCAGCTCCAACTACGGTCCCCAGCGCGCCTCGTCGAGAAATTAGAGCCGCGCAGGAAGTATCAATACAAAGCAAGGTAAAGCGCCTAAGGACCCCAGATAGCTGCCCGGGAAACTGCCTCCTTGTTGCTCTGAGCAGGGAAAAGGCGGGCTAGTGGCTCCATCTGCCGCTTGCTCGGACGCCTTGCAATACTCGGGCCCGGCCGCCTTCGTTGTAACCGTTGGCCACGGCGACCAGATACACAGAGCCACAGAAAAAGGGCCGGAGAAGTAGAGCGTTAGCTACAATTTTCCAGACTTGCACTGAGAGGCTTAGGAGAGAATTTACATCAAGAGTTGGAAGAGTTGCCAGGCAAACATAATCTTGACTGACCCGGGAGCCCACTCTTCTCCCACATCTATTGCTTTGGCGCTGTCCTAAATTGTGGTGTGCCACTCTAATAGGCAAGGAGATAGCATGCTTGTACTGCTGCCCTCCTTTAAAGTGTGGAGGAACATTAATCAATTGTCGCACAGCAAGGGGATGGGGATATTGATGGACTTCAGGTTATCTGGCTTCCATAAACTGGCTTGTCTGTCTTTCCGCCCAAGTTCAAACAAGATAAAATGCAGTGAAATGGGAAGATATCATAGCAAGAATGAGATCAGACTAGCAGGGTTGACTGCCATAATTTTGCAACTAGAGCAGGAGAACAGGCACTCACTAGCTTCTTGAAATAAGAAATAGTCTGGAAGCACCTTTTCAAAATAATATGTTATTACTGTAAAAGGCATAAGCTTCATCAAATGCATTGGAGTGACTAGACTGATATAGGATTTAAATTGGGACAAAGGAAAATGGGGGAACTCTAAAACTGTTAGTCTGAAAAGGTGGCTATCAGATTCCTCCTAATTTTTGATGATCACATATTAACATGATTTTGTTCTGTACTTACTAGCTGCTGAGTAACCATTCTCTTACTGAAGTGTAAGTGATAAACCAAGAAATGCCAGTTCATCATCCCTCTTGATTTTCCATATACTGCAGTGAGAAAAAAATGGGGCTGTTACATCTTGTAGCATAAATGTATTTTAAAATACTGTTAACGTGGATCAGCATAAACATAGATGCCATTCTTCCTCGAATGAAAGAATAGAGACCTGCTCATCTCTCTTTGCCCTTATTGGAACAGAGAGAAACTGGTATCAATAAGAGAGAGAGCCAGAGGAGGCACAGATATGAAAGGAACTCAGAAAATAAAGTACTAATGGAAAGTGCAAACAGAAAGAGAAATTATTATAATATAAGATGGCTGATAACCACAAAGGAAGGGTGCGTCCATATTTCCCAACACACCTTGGATCATACCTACATGAAACATGTGCAAGTATAATAGGTAGCAAATGAAATAAGTTTTACATATCCTGAGCCTCTCAGTATTACAATAAGGGCATTGGGAAATACTTTTATATTAATATAGTTTATAAGTTTTGATTGAGAAGATGAGATGAGGAGGTGGAGTAGAGTAAGGAGGAAAATTGGTATTGTTAAAACTGATTGTGCCATTGTTAGATGAGCATACAGTCTATATTACAGGAAAGGAAACTCTATTGAGCATTTTGAGTGCCTGAAGACTAGTGCTGTCAGATTAGAGGTATAAGCCTCTAATCTGGTCACTCCAACAGGGTATATTAAATGGATTTGTCATATAGTGGGAGTGGATGCCTGGCTGTTGAATATTTTTTTTCCCTAATTATATTGTACATTCTGGTTTCTACATTTCCCACCAAGTAGAATGCTGAAGATGGTCTGCTATAGTAGAGAATCAGTGCCTGCAGAGAATAAATAAAAGGAAACTAAAAGGAATTCTGTGTAACCACACAGCTTTTCAAAAACATCTAGATATTACGTAAATGTAGACGCATTCTCAGCATATCACGCAATATCACTTGAAAGTACAACACCCTTTCAAAGAAGTTATTTTAAGATTCCGCAGCCAGAATCAGACGTGTTTCATTTTAAAGTAGAACATTTCATAATTCTTAACACTACTGTGCAAGATGTCATTGACATACTCTAAATTTCAGAATGAACATACAGATTCTAGACAGAAATCCTTGTTAGGGATTTTGCTTGTCACCATACTTTCATTCTAGATATTTTACTTTTCCAAAATAGATTAAACAAAATGTCACACTGTAATCCTGATTTCTCAACAAGAATGCTGTCTTAATGATCAGCCAGGGTATCAGGGATTTTCTATTTTTTTTTTTAAATAACACCTGAACTGGGTAGTAGTATCTTGGAAATAGATGTAACTGCAGTAATGGGTCACAGGTACTACATTTAAGCTTTTAACACATCTTCCAAATCTCTCCACAATCCTACAGAATATGTTTAAAACTCACCAGATTGTTTTGAGTACTTCTCCCCTTAGTTATTTTGATTTATTTTGGTTTATTTTACTATTATTTCTGCAAACCTTAAGAATCGTGATCTAACTGTGCTGGTATTTCCCTCTTTTTGTTTGTTTAGATTTTTATTCCACCTTTGTTTTTATATAAAGATAGTCCTCAACCTACAATCACAGTTGAGCCCAACATTTCTGTTGCTAAGTGAGACATTTGTTAAGTGAATTTTACCCCATTTTATGACCTTTCTTGCTACAGTTGTTAAGTTAGTAACACGGTTGTTAAGTGAATCTGGATTTCCCATTGACTTTACTTGTCAGAAGGTTGCAAAAGGGGATCAGATGACTTTTGGACACTGCAACCATCATAAATATGAGTCAATTGCCCAGCATTTGAATTTTGATCATGTGACTAAGGGGATGCGGCAATGATTGTGTGAAAAATGGTCATAAGTCACTTATTTCAATGGCTTTGTAACTTCGAACAGTCGCTAAATGAACTGTTGTAAGTTGAGGACTACCTGTACAATTCAAGGTGGCAAACTTACCTAATACTCCTTTCTCCTCCTATTTTTCTCACAACCACCACCTTGTGAGGTGAGTTAGGCTAAGAGAGAGTGGCTGTCCCAAATCACCCAGCTGGTGTTTCATGCCTAAGGTGGGACTAGAATTCAGTCTCCTGGTTTCTAGACCAGTTCCTTAACCACTACACCAAAATTTTAGAGGTCTCACTTTTAGATCCATTTTTGCAGGGCCATACCAGTTGATTTTAATATTTGAAGAATGTTTCAATTTCTTTAATCAATAGGTCAGTCGAAAGAACAATTAATACAGTAGAACTGAGGGCTAATTTCCCTATTCCTGCAGTATAGCTCCTCCTGATAATCAGAAAGGAATACATATTGTTTATAATGTTCCTTTGTTATTATTTTTGGCTTTATTATTACATTTTAGAATACAATTCTTTTGGCCATCCACTCCAGTAAGGACTAATGAGTGTTCATTACACATAGTCTGCCAAAGCGTTTCTCTTTTTAGATACAAATCTTCCATCTTAATTGATAATTATATCAACACTTCCAGTGTAATTACTTGAAAGATTTGGTCAGACCAATGTGTTCAAGGTAATCCTGATGGTCACACAATAAAAACACAATATTGTCCAATGTCATTCTGTAGGCTTTGAAACATGCATCACTCATAACTGCTTCTAGATTTTTGACTGCATGCAAAATGTGTTATAACTGAATTATTAGTAAAATGCCCTCCATAAATAGTATAGAGAATGTTAACTAGCATGAAGCAATGGTCTGACTTGCTATAAGGCAGATCTTTACATCTCTAAAGCTGACAATCAGCAGGAAATCTTTGCTACACAGTTCATTCTCTGGGCTATGAAGGCTGAGCCTGATTAGTACTTAGATCAGGGGCCTTCAGACTTGGCCCTTTTATGACTTGTGCACTTCAACTCCTAGAATTTCTCAGCCAGCATGCCTGGCTGAGGAATTCTGGGAATTGAAGTCCGCAAGTCATAAAAGGGCCAAGTTTAAAGACCCCTGACTTAGATGATAGACAATCGGGGAATTCCATGGCTGCCCTAAAGAAGAAGGTGGTCAAATTATTCTCCAAAGCACCCGAAGGCAGGACAAGAAGCAATGGATGGAAACTGATCAAGAGAAGCAACCTGGAATTAAGGAGAACCTTCCTGACAGTGAGGAGTCGGACAATTCACCAGTGGAACAGCTGGCCACCAGAAGTTGTAGGTGCTTCATTACCAGAGATTTTTAAGAAGAGACTGGACAGCCACTTGTTTGAAAGGGTACAGGGTTTCCTGCCTGAGCAGGGGGTTGGACTAGATGACCTCCAAGGTCCCTTCCAGCTCTGAATCTGTGATTTACTGTGATTTAGACTAGAATGGGAAGTAAGAAACAAAGATGAAGAAAATAGAATTGCACTTCTGTTCTATTGACAAAAATACCCTCAATATGAATATATTGAAGTAATAACCAGGAGTCATTTTGAGGGCAACTTTTTGAGGGCAACCTTTATTATAGGACTCCTATCTTTTCAAATTATGATCCACAAAGAAGGAATGGATATTACTTTCCAAAAGGCACTTGTCTCAATGTGATATACTGGAAGGAACACATTTCTACAGTACACTCTCCTGAAAAATGCCCCTGTTGGGAAATCTATGTAAGAGTACAGATACCACATCTGTGATACTTTGCCTTAGTGGACTAAAAAATGAAGAATCTTGCTGTTTTATGCAAACTATCATTGGCTATCAAACCCAACCAGCAGTTATAAATAATAAGATGTAGAGTACAGTATTGAAAGTTTCTGCCATCTAGTGGGGAAAGTATAAGTTTACTAAAATAAGAAAAATGCTGCATATGGTATTATATTATAAAACTCTATATCTATAGTATAGATATAGCTGAAGTTGTGAAAAGATGTGGTTGATTTAGGAGAATAAGAAGATATGTGTCTCACCAGACTACTGTAGAAAGATTCATGGCTTGTACCAGCTTCAGATTATGATTAAAAAAAAACACCTCTAATTACTGACTTCAAGTATACAGGTAATCCTCAACTTAACACCATGATTGAGCCTGGCAATTACTGTCGTAAGTTGTGATAAATGTAAAGTGGACTTGTAAACAGGCTGGACTTGTTTTTACAACCTTTTTTGCAGCAGTCATTAAGCGAACATGGCAGCTGTAAAGCAAATGCCATGGTTATTAAGTGAGCACCATGGTCATTAAGCAAACTGGTTGTTCACTATGAGCTGCTTTTTTCTGGAAACCAGAAGAAAACGCTGGTTTCTGGCAAAAATGTTGTAAATTACAGTCACCTGACCATTAGACACTGCAAATGGCTGTAAATGTGGGCTGGTTGGTAACCGCTTAAAATGTGGTCACATGACGGGGCAGCCGTCAGAACTTTGGAATTGGATTGTAAGTACTTGGGGGGGGGGGAAATGTTGTCATTTCAAATGCTGGCTAAGCTACCAGAAGTACTGTACAATCTATACTCTGGCTCTAAAATGAGAACATTACAAAATCTTATTTTTCTCCAAAGAAAAATACTCCGAACTTACTTACCCAGGACAAAACATTGCACATAGGAAGAAAGAGGAGAGTAAAGTACAAAATCTTTCTGTGTCTCCTTCATATGTCTTTCCTCTTGGGAATACAGTGGTTGGGTTCAACACATTGTGCTAATCCTACTAGTTAGGATCACACAACTTGCTAAGTCAGAACCAAGCAAACCATGTATAGGTGGTACCTTGCTCAATAGTAGCAACTTGAGAGGGATCTCGAAGTCCTAATGGGCAATCACTTAAATATGAGCCAGCAGTGTGCTGCAGCTGTCATAAAAACCAACACAGTGCTAGGCTACATTAACAGAGGGATAGAATCAAGATCACGTGAAGTGTTAATACCACTTTACAATGCCTTGGTAAGGCCACACTTGGAATACTGCATCCAGTTTTGGCCAACAGGATGTAAAAAAGATGTTGAGACTCTAGAAAGAGTACAGAGAAGAGCAACAAAGATGATTAGGAGACTGGAGGCTAAAACATATAAGGAAAGGTTGATGGAATTGGGTATGTCTAGTTTAACGAAGAGAAGGACGAGCGGGGACATGATAGCAGTGTTCCAATATCTCAGGGGCTGCCACAAAGAAGAGGGAGTCAAGCTATTTTCCAAAGCACCTGAAGGCAGGACAAGAAGCAACAGATGGAAACTAATCAAGGAGAGAAGCAACCTAGAACTAAGGAGACATTTTCTGACAGTTAGAACAATTAATCAGTGGAACAACCTGCCTCCAGAAGCTGTGAATGCTCCAACACTGGAAGTTTTTAAGAAGCCATCTGTCTGAAATGGTATAGGGTTTCCTACCTGAGCAGGGGGTTAGACTAGATGACCTCCAAGGTCCCTTCCAACTTTATTATTATTATTAGTAGTAGTAGCAGTAGTAGTAGTATCATCATCATTATGTATATTATTATTATTATTGTCATTATTATTATTATTATTATTATTATTATTATTATTATTATTATTATTATTATTATTATTATTATTATTATTATATGGCATAGGGCTTCTATCCTGCTACTGCTGTTTAACTATAATAATGTTTCCTTTACAACAAATTTAAGTTTCCCACATAGGCAAATACATACATACCTACAGGTGAACTATCAGAAAAGAGCACACACTTTCTCCTAATCATTGGTGATGTTGAGTGAGCATTCATGTCTGTGGGATCATAGTCTAACTGTACAGTGCAGAAATTATTGCCATATTTAAGTAAGTTCTACAACAACCTCCAAAGGGGAAATATCTTCACAGCCAAAGTGGTCTCCTACTTCCTCCACAAAGGAAAGGCTAGATAATAAGCAAAGGAAGAGCACTCAGTAACATTATCTATTCTATTCGTATTCATTCACAACTTCAGAAAGTTACCATGATAGAAAGATGCAACCTAGCCAAAAGGGATTGAAATATTTTTTTTTTAAAGTCCTGAGAAAAGAGGTAATATTTGGAAGTAGCTCTGGCAGATACCTCCCTGATTCACTGGAATATAAGAAAAAGGAGAAGGTACAGCACAGCCAGACTTGCAAGATTCTATTATTGTAATAATAACCAACCTCAATAGCAGTAGTTCTAGTCTTCCTGTGAAGTTGATTTCCTGGTCTGATCCACCAAGTGGTGCTGACAACACCTGTATTTGTGCTGCTAATCATCCCAAAGGCTGCTTTCCCATGGGACTCATCCTATTTCTTGTTTCATTGAAGCCATAATAGAAGTCTAGCCCATGTAGGCATACTAAAGGTAGTCCTTGACTTACAACTATTCATTTACTGACCATTTGAAGTTACAATGGCACTGAAAAAAATGACTTTTGACCATTTTTCATACTTACAGCATCCCCATGGTCATGTGATCAAAATTTGGATGCTTGGCAACTGGCATGTATTTGTGATGGTTGCTGTAACCCGGGGTCATGTGATCACCTTTTGCAACCTTCTGACAAGCAAAATCAACGGGGAAGCCAGATTCATTTAACAAACATGTCAGTAACTTAACTGCAGGAATTCACTTAACAAATGTCTTACTTAGCAATGGAAATGTTGGGCTCATTGGCCATAAGTCTGAGCACTACCTGTATAAAATATCATTAAAAAAATAAATGTTTTTCAGCCATCTAGTGATGAACTGGATTTTGCAGCCCTCTTCAAGAACAGCTTGTCCCATAAGGCAAGGGTAATTCCCATTCTCACAGCCTTCTGAAAGCTCAAAAAACCAGACTGTTTCAGAAGATCTTTGGGACTTGAGTCGTACAGATTTCCTAGTGCCAGAAATGATACGTTTTTTTTCTATGATTAACTGAAATTATCAACTGTAATTACATACTACATCTGTTTTATTGCATATTATTGTTACTCTTGCATTAGTTATAGCTTTTATTCACCACTTAGAGTCAGTTGACTTTAAGTGGTCTAGAAACTCCAGAAATTCAATAAAGTATCTTGAGAATTAAATTTGAAGGCAGGTACATAAGGGAGACACCTGAAGGAGGAAGAACAAGAAGGTACACTAGAATACAGTTAGACAAAATAGCAGTAAGAAACTTATGTAAACCACTGGGAATAGATAAACTAAAAGGACTTATTGGCCCTTGCAGAAATTAACCTCTGGTGATTGATTCAAATACTCCTAGCTGTGTCTTCTTAATCTCCTTAAAAAAGAGCAACAAAGAGGAAGTTCCAGAAGAAAAAGCCTTCCTTCATTTTCATCTATCTAATACCAGAATGAGGAAATGCGTCTCCTGAGGACAAATTTGCAAAGTTATTTGAATATGCTGTTTTATAACCGTAATTCACCTCTTAAGGCTCTTGGCCTACAACATACTAAGATACTTAATATCCTCGAAAAATGCAACATCAAACTGTAAAAATCCAATCAAATTAGAATTAGGGCTGAGTTAATGCCTTGTATATTACTTTGCAGTTTACCCAACAGTGGAATTATCTGTTTAAATATTTATACAGATTGTTAAAATATGGAGTGAAATTGAATGAAAACTACAGCCTGATATTACTGAAAAAACTGCTTTGCTTTCTCCTATTACACTTTGCCATTTTAATCCTAAAATATTTCATTAGGCTTAACCAAATGACTTATTCTTATTGTATTTGTACTTGCCCAGACTGTCTGGGAGGGCTCTCAAAGCCCTCATAATTATTTTTGAAAATAACTATGGAATTTGAAAAAAATGTTGCATTAGTTATAGCTTTTATTCACCACTTAGAGTCAGTTGACTTTAAGTGGTCTAGAAACTCCAGAAATTCAATAAAGTATCTTGAGAATTAAATTCGAAGGCAGGTACATAAGGGAGACACCTGAAGGAGGAAGAACAAGAAGGTACACTAGAGTACAGTTAGACAAAATAGCAGTAAAAAACTTATGTAAACCACTGGGAATAGATAAGCTAAAAGGACTTATTGGCCCTTGCAGAAATTAACCTCTGGTGATTGATTCAAATACTCCTAGCTGTGTCTTCTTAATCTCCTTAAAAAAGAGCAACAAAGAGGAAGTTCCAGAAGATACTCAAGACTTTATATTTAGACATCGTCAGTGGATCATGGGATGTGTGTAAGTGAGAAAAACTACAGTACAGCGTGTTAGCAAAAGAAACATGTTAAGAGAGTAATGAGAGAGACTACTGCATTTGTGGTTGGCTATTGAAAAACTCTGAACATTTTGTTATTTTTTGAAGGGGAAGCCTGTTTTATTTTTTTTAATTGGACTCCAGCACTGTGTCTTGGTCTGTGGTTTTCAAAAATGGAAAACTACATGCACATCACTTTGTCATGTTATTCAACATCCTCACTATCTGCACTCTCCAAGAGAGGTTGACTTCACCTAGGAAACACACACCTGTTCCTTGGAAATGACAGCAGTTTTTTTTTTTTGCAAAGCTGTATTTCCTCAAAAATACAGCTTTGAGAACTGGCTCCTTTCTCTTCCAGCCTTTATTAACCACACAGAGGACACAGAGAAGGAAAATTGTTTTGTGAGGAAGAAGGCTTGTATCCATAATACATTCTCTACAGATACTGTATATAAGGATGCTCTTTTGTAGCTTCCGCCTGGAAGGGATCCTTAAGGAGGATAACTTTCCTGTCTCCCCTCCCTCCGAGAGTTTCTCTCTCTTCTCCCGACACACCACATCCCACTCTGCTTCCCTGTGTTAAAGCCCTTCCTGTCTCCAGAGGAACAGATTGCCTGCTTGCCAGCCTGGCCACCCACTCTTATGTGTCCCGGCTGAACAGGCCTAACTTCCTACACGCAGCCGGCGAAGGGCCCCAAAGGGAGGAAGGGAGAGGGGGGGAACATGGCAAGGCAAAAGGCCTTTCCCTCCACAATAGCAGGATGTAAACAGCTCTCCCGTGCGAGAGACCAGGGCGTCAGCCCAGACGGCAAAAGGAAACCAGCCGAGGCCATCCCCGCCTGAAAGTACCTCGCAGCGGCGTTTTTCCCGGGGGGGCTCCGCGGAACATCCCAAGACCGATGCCACCACATCTGCCCTTCTTCAGAAGGACGAGGCCCCCTCGGTCCCCCCGGCGTTCCTCTTCTTCTTCCTGCCCCCGCGGATGGGCTCCGGAGTCATTTGCAGCCGAGCGGAGCCTCGCCAGCTCCCTGCCATCGGTCCTGCAGCTCGGGGCAGCGGCTTTGTTCCCACTCTCTCCCCGCCCGGTTCCTCTTTTTATGCGCTTCCTGAAAGGTAGCAGCTAGTAGCCCAAGACGGCCGCGGCACCACCACGCCGTGGAAAACATAGGCGCGCGCGCACGCACACCCCACACAATTACAGCCCGGAGACTATCGGAGAGAAGCCTCTTTGCACAAGCCCGGGCGAGTGAGAACAAGTTCCCGCCGTGCGAGGCTCCGGGATGAGGGCGGGAATCCTCGCCGCAGGGACAGCCAAACTTCGTCCGGCGGAGGCAGCGGGGCAGCCGAGCCCCTCGCCTCAGCGGGAGGAAGGGCCAGTTGTGAGAGGGGCTTGGTCCGGCCATCGCGCCACATTACACCTAAGCGCAGTCTTCCCCAACAAGGCGCCCTCCAGGCATGGCCAGCCCACAGTTGGCGTGGCTGGTCTCGATGCTATTCCTGGAGCTCAAGGCGGCCTAGATCATCCTTTTCATTTTCTCCCCAGTCCTAGATCAACGATTTAAACAATGTCCAGTTGGGAAGGCACGCTTTCCTCCATTTGTGGCAGACCAGACCTCCTTGTTTACACGTCTCTCTAGCGGACTAACACTTTTATTTACTTACTTAATCTATACGTTAAATTACAGACTTCGTTGCAATAGTTTCTAAAAGGAACAGAGCTGTCTAGCAATTGCAGTGAAAGAGGTGTGTGGCATCTTAGAGACCAACATGCCCAAAATGTTTGTTTTGTGAGCAGCAATCATTTTGTGAATGGCTATACTGTTAATACTGTGGCTGTCATCGGTCATTTTTGTCATTTCGCAGCCCCCACCCACATTCTGCGTTACGTTTTGTGGCATCTCAGCAAAAGAAAGGTTCCCATAAATGTCTAATGGTAGTACCACAAGACTAATTAATGGTGTTTGCTCTCTTAAATTCTACTAATTTTATAAATAAAGAAACTGAACTGGAGAGATGGCCAGCTCAAATTCATTCAATAATTGTGGCTGTCTCCACATCTTCCAATATCAACATCAGCCAAAAAACAATAGCCAAAACAAACCTACTCAAATGCTATTATTCCCTGAGCTACTGTATATTTTCTAATTTCAGAAGAAGAAGTAACCAACCCACTCAAAATGCTATTATTCCCTCAGAGCTACTGTATATTTTCTAACTTCAGAAGAAGAAGTAACCAACCCACTCAAAATGCTATTATTCCCTCAGAGCTACTGTATATTTTCTAACTTCAGAAAAAAAGTGGAAGAACTAAAGGACAAAGACATATTTAGCACCGTATTTTTAAATTAATACATAACTTTGGGGAAGAGAGAACTGGATGGTGATACGATAGAAGCTGAAAAGGCATTCACTCTTTATTCACATGAAGCTAAACCAATTTTGAATTTTGAGGAAACCATCACAGTAATACAACATCTATGCTGGGAAATTGTTGTTTCTGGAAAATGGCCAAAAAAAATGTCAATGGTTGCAAAATGCAGCAGTTAGAATTCAACTAGGAACTAGTTCTACTTATCACATCAGTTTCACAATATAGTAATTTGGTTAGCTCACAAATTCTGAATTAAGTATTGCTTGCTCTTTTTCTCTCTTCAAATGCTTTATTTCTCCCACCTAATTTATTATTATTAGGGACCTATCTGGATATTTGAAAGGTTGCCTTCACTCATTTAAATTGATTAAATAAATAATTTGTAGACTGTACCTTTCATTTTTCAGTGCTCAGATGGGCCCTTGTTCTATGTCTTAACAACAGTTATTCAGAGTAACACCAGGTTATGGAATTTTTGTCTCCAAACAATTCCTTATTTAGATGAAGTAATTTATTTCTATGTTTTTCTGTTTGTCACAATTGCTATCCATTGGTTTGGTTTCTGGTTATTTTATGGTTTTATGTATGTTTTATTGATTTTTATTGCCTTTGTAATATGCCACTCTTTGAGAGTTCCGTACTGGACTCAAAAATGCGAAATATACATTAAAGTTAATAATAATAATAATAATAATAATAATAATAATAATAATAATAATAATAATAATAATAATAATAATAATAATAATAATAATAGTAATAGTAATAGTAATAATAATAATAAAGTTTGAAGGGACCTTGGAGGTCATCTAGTCCAACCCCCTGCTCAGGCAGGAAATCCTATACCATTTCAGACAAATGGCTGTCCAGTCTCTTCTTAAAAACTTCCAGCGTTGGAGCATTCACAACTTCTGGTGGCAAGTCATTCCACAGGTTAATTGTTCTAACTGTCAGGAAGTTTCTCCTTAATTCCTGCAACCTTCACATAATGAAGATAAATTAAAGTGACAGATGTAGTAGGTTGTAGTAGGTTGTGACCCCTGTAAATTTCCTAGGAAGTTAGGTATACAGAAGAAAAATACCATGTGCTGGAATCATGTTATATGCCAAAAACTGAAAAGTATACAGCAAAGAGATCAGGAAAAGCACAAGGAGAAGTAATGGGAGGAAAGAATACACTGGCTGCTTCCAGATAACATAATCTGAATGTCAAACTACAGAATTTTATAACCTGCATGTTCTTTGAATGGCAATGGGAAAATAATAACAGCTATTTCCATGCCCAGGAAATGTTCAGGCCTTTTACAGCCCTTCTTCAGCCTTCATCAGCAACTGTCATTTATAATACTTGCTGAAGTCAGGCAATCTTTTGAGAAGCTGATACTTATTTTTTATCTCTGGAATCCCCAGACGTAGGATTCACATATGTAAAACTCGAAAACACTATTGTTTTTTCTATGTTCCTGAATGTTATATACAAAAGACCCTTGTCAAAAAATTCCTGTCAAATGAATCCCCATATCCCCGCAAAAATAAATCCAAGCTCTCTAGGTTTCTGGTAGGTACAGATTAGGATACTGTATAAAGAAGCAGTTTAAAATCAAAAAAGGTTTTTCTGATCTTTTCACCATAATATACAGCCATCGTGTCAACAAAATCCCAAATACATAAGAATGAATAAGAATGAATGAAGAATGAATGAATGAATAAGAAAGAAGTTGCAAGTCATGATGATCGTTAAATGAGGTGCCCATGTAATCATCTCACTTAACAACCCCCATTTCCCCAATATCATTAAGCAACCATGTGGGTCATTAAACAGAGATGGGGTGTCTCTGGAGTGGGGGAGGCTCTGACAGGCCTAGTGCAGGAACAGGTCCACACTGCACCACTTCCCCTGCTCTCACATGACCTGTGGGGGAGGCACAGCACCAGGCAGCCTCTGGAGATCCAAAAATCATGTTGGGGAAGGAGAGCAGACCATTCTGCCCCTCAGCTTCCCTATACAGTGGAGGCTGTGTGGCTCTGTTCCAGAAGCAGACACCATTTTGGAAGAGGCTGCAATAAACTGTGGCTGTTCTGAAAAGGTACCTGCTTCTGGGATGAAGCTATACAGTTTCCATTGTGTAGGAAGGCTGTGCAGCAAAGCAATTGCTTCCAGAAGGAGATCTATAGTACTGAAAAGGTAAGTGACCAATTGGTAACGGGATGGGGAGAAAGGTAGGATTCTTGGGGGTGGGAAGCAGGCCAGGGCTTACAGTGTGCTGCAGCAGTCAAAATGTAGGGTCAGAGTTCTAAGTTCATGCAGTGCTATCACAATTTCAAACCATTGCTGAACAAACAGTCATTAAGTCATGGGTTACCTTTTATATATTTGCATCAGACATATAGTAGCCTACATGTCATGATATCACTATATATGTGTTATTTTTTAACAGCATCAGCAGTTTTCTAAGGATATCACTGATCAGATAAAAACAGTAACTTCTGTAATATTCTGCAATGGCTACTGGGGCACAAGACTGTGTCAGAGCATGCACAGTCTTATTGCGCGAGATAACCCAGGAGTAAACACAGTATGTTATATTTTTTCTATCCTGCTCTAAGGAGTAGAGAGTTGGTCTCTGACAGAAAGCCACCTGAAGAGACTAGAAGCATTTAAAAAGTGGATTTACAGGCGGCTGTTACGTATAAGCTGGGTTGACAAGATCAGAAATGAGGGAGTGATAAGCCGCCTGGAAAAGCCAAGGGACATCATCAAAACAATTAAAAAACAAAAGTTAGAATATTTCGGACATGTGATGCGACACCCAGAAAAATACGGCACACTCCATTTAATCCTCCAGGGAAAGATTGAAGGCAAATGGCATTCAGGCAGAAAAAGAACATCATGGCTTCAAAATCTAAGGGACTGGTTTGGAGAAAACTCAGCAGCACTTTTTTGTGCAGCTGCTGATAAAAACAGGATCACCAACATGATCGCCAACATCCAATAACGGATATGGCACAAGAAGAAGAAGAAGAAACACAGTAAACAGTGGTCTATAGCAAATGGTGTTTTATATTACACTATCTACAATATTATACACCAGGAACAATATACATACACATGTTAATACAGCAGGATCCAACACACAGCAGTTACAGCAGGAAAACGGAAGAGAGAGAACACATCTGCGGAGCCTTCCCTTTTGTACAAGGCTCTGAAAGAGATACAGATCCTGCTTGCTCTTAAAGAGACACAGACCCTGCTGAGTTATTCCCATCATTACATTTTACATATTACATTGCATCAGCTGGTTAACTTTTAAATCATTACCTTGACAGACTGTTTCAGGCTTGACAGCTCATGTCAGTTATATCTAATGATTTTTTTAAAAAGCTATTGACAGTATGTAGCGCAACAGAATTTGAGATTCTTACACTTAACTCTCCAGGGAAGTGATAATTACAAAACATCATGGTATCAGCCTGGCCTATTTTTTAAAATTTGACATGCTCAAATATTGTTAGTTCTTCCAATTATATTCAGTGGTCTGTGGCAGTATCCTTGAGAGAAAGGAGAAGGAAAATCAGCAGCCAAGGCAATGGTTAGATAAGAAACATTTCAGCCCACAGAAGGAATGGTGATATGAAAAAGCATCTCAGAAGGAGCTTTCCCAGCTCCCTGGAAAGTAAAGGCAAGTGAAGAGAGATATGCTTTCAGATTTGCAAGATTATTGTCATAACCTTACAATTAATATAATGTTAGTATTCACGGTATTGGTTTACTACTTTGAAGGGCTGATACACACACACACACACACACACAGACATATATATATATACAGAGAGAGATAATGTGCGTAAATGACTGGATTTGCAAAACATTCTAGAGTACGATTAAATAGAACTGTAATTTGAAGTTTAATGCCTTTGATGAACTCTTTTTGTATCTTGTAAGAACCAAGCGATCCTATGGTTTATTTGTACAAACCAAGCCATCATATGGTCTGTTTGATTGGATATAGCATATTGTATGAGTACAATAATTATGTTTTATTAATCTGGTTTAGATCTTCTATGAATCCAGCTGTTTTGTATTAAAAATGGTAAGTCTATCTTGCAAACAAAGCTTTGAGCATAATATAGCCTAACATCCAACAGCATTACAGCATTGTTGCTAGGTCAGAAGGATAGAGTGCAAGATTCTGTAATTATTGCACTCATGCTAATCATACCCTTGATTAAAAATGTTATTCTGTTTTATTCTATAGAAGTGATAGCAGAGGATTATTATATAGCCATAGAGATTGGTAGCAGAGGATGGTTATGTAGCCATACAGATCAAATAAAGTGTACAGTCACCATGGGCCTTGCTGCTTAACAGTTTCAACTGAAACAGGAAACTCTCCTCAGAACATAAAGAACCATAGATTATAACCATAGATGCAAACTAAACACTGCTATCTACTGGCTGAATAATTCTGTAGTTGTTGCAATACAAAATACATCCCAATATGTATTCCAACACCTCCACGCAAGAACTACTCCTTATAATAGTCCCATTTCTTATCTTAGTTCTATTTCCTGTTTCCTATTCTTGTCTTTTTTCTTCCTCTTCTTCTTGCCGTCCTGGCTGTCCACAGAGCTATTGCTGCTGCTGTGGCTTCAGCCTTGGCTCTCTGAAGTGCTGGCACTGGCGCTGCCGGTGCTCTGGCTCTGGCTAGGATGGGGGATCAGGGCAGCAGCCACAGTCTTTTGGATTCTCTTTTCTTCTCTGGGTTTTAATGCTACGCAAGCATCATGGGATAGACATTTGGCTGGGATGCTTTTATTGCTTCTGGTGTATCTCCTGACTGAAACCTCTTGTAGCCTGTTTTTTTCTTTTAATCCACTTGGATAGTCTTTCTCAGTTAATTTCTTTGTTATATCAGGACTTCTGTGTCCAAGTCTGTGCCACGTGTGAATGTAGTTTGAAGGTTTCTCCTCTTTGGCAGTATTAACTACCTGATTGAGTTCAGCTGATACAGTTTATCCTTTAAGGTCACTAAATTGCCAGACTTCCAGTTTCGCATTGCAGTGAAACAGGCGCAGGAAGCAGGGCTCTGCCTCCTGTGTCCGATTTCACCCTGCTGGGGTCCGAAAAGGACCTAAAGTCGCCTCGGAGAGGTGATGAAGAAGGAGGGGACCCTTGTGGATCACAGTGAGGCAATAGCTGAACTGCAGGATCCAAGGAAGCCTTCTAAACCAAGGGGTGTCAAACTGCCAGCCCACGGGCCGGTTTCATCATACCGAAGTCGCGCCACCCCATTGCCGGCAATGCAAAAAGAGTCGCAGAACATCACAACACGTCACGTGACGTGGTGAGTTTGAAACTCGTGCTCTAAACCAACAGGCGAAAGACTGCCTGCAAGCAAGCAGACAGTGGGAAGCTGCTGACAGCCAGAAAAAAAAGCACAACCAAGCAGAAAAGCATCGCATCTGGAACTGGGTGAGACTACCCTTCCTGCTCTATAACTTGTAAAAACCTTCTTTTAAAAAAATATCCCAAAAGCAAGACTCCCAGAAGCAAGAAGGTGGGGGGATTTTTCTTTCTGATATCCCTCCCACTAGAAGTAGCAGCGGCTCAAAACTTTTGGGAGAAAAGAAGACGGTCAAAAACTAACTTGGAAACAACCTAAAGTTTTAAGACTATAAAAGAACTTTGAAAATTTTATTATTTTCTTTTTTCTTTTTATGGAAACCTTATGTATATAAATACTAAATAGAGATTTTAAGAAATAAGTCCTGGTTGAAGATAGACCTTTCATGACATCTATTGGTGGAATAAAGGAACAGCTCCAAGATTTTGTTTTTTATCCGACCTGGAATAAATGACCTTGGCTTGAAGCCCAGACAGAGATAGCATACTAGACTCTTTGATATGTCTCTTTGATAAATCTTGCACTTATTTCCTGTAGTTGGTTATGACTGGTTTGTTCTGTTCTGTGCTGAATTTTATATTTCTCCCCTAATCTGAGCTTATACTGGGTTTATACTGGGTACTGGGCCCATAACTGTTAGAAATTCTGTTTTATTCTATGGAAATGGTAGCAGAGGATTATTATATAGCCATAGAGATTGGCAGCAGAGGATGGGTACATAGCCATACAGATCAAATAAAGTGTACAGTCACCATGGGCCTTGGTACTTAACGGTTTCAACTGTAACAGGAAACTCTCCTCAGAACATAAAGAACCATAGATTATAACCATAGATACAAACTAAACATTGCCATCTACTGGCTGAATAATTTTGTAGTCGTTGCAATACAAAATACATTCCAACATGTATTCCCAAAAAAATAATAATAAGGGAATACATATACTCCACACTAAGCTTCAGATCATTCTAGTGAACCTAAAAAAATGTGTCCTCTATATGATGTGACAGCTTTGGTTCTAGTCCAATGCTTTATTTGTAAGACATCAAGAGAAGTAATAGTGGACTGAAGATGACTCCATAAGAGTGGAGCTAAGGACTGCAGTAGAATGAGGAGCTGGTGAATGGCTCAGCACCTTGGAATGCCTTTCTAACGTAAGAAGAGGACCATGATTACCCATAAGTGCTCCATACAACAGTCTCCACCAGGATACTTTAAGAAGTGAACTCTGCTGGATTTTAGAGTGCTGGCAGCCAAGAGACCATTATCTTTACCCATGCTGCAGTTCAGAGCCTTTATGGGTACAGGTTCACATGCTCCTTTCTTAATCTCTTCTGGAAATTGCTTGTTAATGGCTCTTTGGATATTAAGAAAGGCAAGTTTACAGCAGGAGGGTTTCCTTCTATCCTTGACAAAAGAAGTTTCATGGAAGTTTAAGAACTTGAAAAAATATTTAAAAAAATAAACAGTAAAACGGTAACTACAACATTGGTTTTGAAAAGTTATAAATGGATTCAGGAATCAGACAAGCTGTTATAATTAAAGGAAAAGAGACCCATTAATACAGAATGGAATAAAAATATCTGAGTTTGGAAGAATAAATGGATATTTGGAAACAATGTGCTCAGAATTACTCTTAAGATTATCTGCTATTATAAAAATGGATTTAGAGAAGGTTATAGAAGAGGAACAGATTTTACCGAACAAAACAGAGACTGAGGTTGATTTGAATATGGATCTAAAAATGTATTTAAAGTTACAAGGATGATATGGAAAAAGATGTTACACTGAATTTACAAATGAAGCTGACTGATCTCTAAAGAGGACACACAAATAATACTTTAGAGGTCTGTTCTTGTTCTTGATGGAAGGGGAAAACATGTCCGTGTGTGTATGCGGGGGGGGGGGGCGGACAAGAAGACCTCCAAGGTCCCTTCCAGCTCTATTCTATTCTATTCTATTCTATTCTATTCTATTCTATTCTATTCTATTCTATTCTATTCTAAAACTGACATGTTCCATTTTTGACTTATTAAACAATAATAAAATTATTGTTTATCTGTATTCTGCTTCAGTTCTTTTTAAAGATTGGATATTCACATCAGCCTAAAATCTTTGAACTTGGAGACTTGAATCTGGATCATTTCAACACAGTACTAAAGTAAGAATCCTAGCAATTATTTTTGGGGGATGCATGATGTGGGACACTTTGCACATTTCAGGTTTTTGTGTAGCCATCATAGACAGTGATCATCCCTGAGAAAATAAATTCTTTTCTAATCCAGCCCTCTCTCAAGCCATCTTTCAAAACCACCTCATTTAGTAGGCTTCATGCAGTTACCTTATTACAGGTTATGTAATGTGACAGTACATATAACAGAATCCAAGTCAGCTAGTCCAGACAACCAAGTCAGCAGGCACATATTTCAGAATGTCTCATATCGTTTCACCCAGGCAATCTGTAGATGTTTGTACCAATCCTCCCTGATCAAGACAGCACCAAGTTACAGCCAGTGGTTAAAATGTAATAACCAGATTGCTCCTTTGCTCAATTATATACCTTCCAATGCTGCATGGAAGAAGCAGTGCCCACCAGCTGGGAGGAGAAAGCACAGCCATATGCAGGATAAGAGAGCATACTACTAAGCGAAGGGCAACTAGCTGAACGAAGAGGTGGAATTGGCAGGAAGAGAGCAGAACAGAGATGCGCACCATGTGTTGGTTCCTGCATGTGTTCAGTCTCTTCAAAAAGTCTCATCCAGCCAAAGGAAGAAGGAAGCATTAGCAAGTGAAAACCATCTGTCAGAGTAGAAGATGAAAAACATGGGGGCGACTACCTCAAATTATTCAGCAAACAAAACTGTCTGCAAGTGGGCTTAGAAAAGCTTCCTGGCAGAACTGCGTTGGCCCTACCATGAGGAAGGGTGAGGGAGTTACCTCACACAACAGATGAAGGCAAGTGTAGATGGGGCAGCAGAAGCCGCCACCTGGCCTTTCAGCTCTCTTGAAGGTCAGAACTACGTGTTCCATGTAGGCTGCTCTGCATCTGCTTTAACTAGCCTGGCTCTCTCAGTTTTCAAGTAAGAGAACAGCGCCTGGTGTTTCTGTCAGGCAGTATGATATACTGGGGTGGTTCTCCTACGTATCCTGTACACTTGGGGTGGGCAATACTTTGGAATCATATGCTAAAAGGTGCTTCAGGTGTGCAGGATCATGAATCTAGTACAGTCTGAAACTTATTAAAGCAGCTGTTATGCAATCCCAGGAAAAGATGCATTTTGTTTAAGGAATTGTAGATAAGCACTACATATGTGACCCCCCCCCCACTCTACAAAAATGGCTTGATTTCAAATCCAAAGTGTTGTATTGTAACACGCCGTATTATACAGTACTTTCCTTCACTCGAAAGTGAAGCAGAGCAAGAGTTGGCCTTACTCATAGAGAGGAGTAAGTGCTAGTGCTAGTGAAGTAAAACTAACAAGACTGGTAATGCTGTACATATTTCTATTGTATGTCAAGCTCTTCATGATCTACACAAAACCTATAAAGAATATTTGTAGCTCAAGATTGAAATAAGGGGTCCTTGGTGCTCTCTGAGCTTGGTCATTCTCTTACAGATGTTTCATTACCCAAACTAGGTAACATTATCAGTGCAAAGTTGATGTTACCTAATTTGGATAATGAAATGTCTGCAAGAAAACAACCAAGCTCAGAGAGCACCCTCTACACAAAACCTGTTAAGAGTGGGCAGAAAAGGCACTGTCCTGGAAACCAAGGCTACTACATTCCTTCTCAAAAGTCCCAGAACTTTCCCCACTTCTCTTTGAGTCTGAGGTAGTATATACTTTCCCTAAGTTGCCAAATTCCCTTGCTCCAGGTCCTGTTGGAACTATGGTAAGCTGAACCACTTTTAGCAAAGCTCAGGCACTGGAAATACCTCCATATTTGCAGCAATGTCCACCTAATACTTTGATTTTCCTTGGATCATACTTACTTTTCACCTCCCCCAAAGGTAAATCTCATTGTTTGGAAAGCACCAGTGAGTACCAGCTGGGGATGGGAATGCCCCCCCCCTAAATTGGAAACGTTATAGTTAAACAGTATTTGGTTCATTTGTCTGCTGTTTTATCTTCTCTTCACAGGTATGTACAGCAAAACCAATCTCTACTACTTGATGTGAATATCCATTCCATTGAGCCTGGTGATCAAATATACTTTAAATCCTGGAAAAATGACACTCCCCCCCTACAATGTAACTAGAATTGCTCCTGCCAGGTGCTGCTCACTGCCCACAAAATATTGAAACTTGATGGGACCAAGCCATGGATCTATACCAAGATGAAGAAAACTACTATTCCAGAAGAATTCCAACCACCACCCACCCACCAGAGGGTGTTACCCAGGACTGGACTATTCCATAGAAGGTATGATGTTTTTATTTAAACAAAAAAAGATCAAAATATAAAGGTTCTATGGAAAGCCTTTGGATAAAGTTGGCAATATTAACAACCATAGGGACTTCAATGTGGACTTTAAATTTAGGAGCCTGGAAGGAAAAAGTTACTTCAGAACTGTTGACGAAATGGTAAGGGTGCCTAACAATACTGATTTTGGATATGTGTACATCTTCCACCAAAATCTGGAAAGGGGGTGGTGTTAGAAGATATATTCTTTGAATGGAAATATGGGAATGGGAATGGGGAAACATTCACTTAACAATTAGGAATTGCTCATATTTACCCTACACAAGATTACCAAAGAACTATACCCAAAATGCCACTTGCATAGAAAAGCTCCCCTGGGGCAACTATTAGAATCAAATTGTGTTACTGTAGCTCTGGGGAGTTGTTGGGTAACTAAAGCAAGATTATGCTTTTCTTACCCCAAAAGTGGTATAGCAACCGAAAAGCCCACCTATGTTGGAGTTTATCCAAGGGGTTCCTTAACAGGTAACATCACCCTAAAAGAGATATGGCATTGTTCATTATAAGGGTTGTACAACTCCTGCTATCTCTGCTGTGAAATGTTTCTTTCCCCATGGGGAATAAACTGTACTAAACTAACTTATACAGCACAAATCATGTTTTTACAGTATGAATTAGCCCATCAAGCAGTCCAAATTGACATCATTTCAAAAGCCAGAGCCCCTTTTCTGGGACTTGGATATCCAGGACTGTGGTTGTTGGGTAGGTGACAAGCCTTAAAAATTCTACCTCATGGCAAATGCACTTGGGGTTTTGTGGTACCAAGTGTCAGACTGATACCTGATGTTAATACCTCCAGGAAGTGTAGGGATTGAAGATTGGTCTCAGAAGAAACAGCCCCAAGAAACCCCAAGAAAGTCCAGATGCCTTTTGGAAAAGCACCTTGGGGACAACCATGACCTGGATGATTGAGAATCTCCATAGACATTTAGCCCCGATAAACTCATCTCATGGTATCCAAATAAGAAAAACCATTGGCTGAGGACTAATACCCTCTGGGGTGTCATGTTAAATTACAGAAACACTTTAGCATTAGGAAACTGGACTGAAAGCATGTTCAATAGAACCATCACAGCACTAACTAATCTAAATGAGGAACAGGCACAAATTTATCAGATGGTATTTCCGAACAGGCAAGCTTTAGACATTGGTTTTGCTGCTAAGGGGAGGAATATGTGCCATTCTGCATACTCACTATTGCACATATATTAATAACTCTCAGGCTGACATAAACAGAACCATACATGAAATGGTGGAGTCGATGAAAAATAACTCAGTATCTGCGGCATCTGGCTCATCAGATGTTTACCTTTGGAATTGACTGACATCTTGGTTTCCTAGCTTTGGCTGGCTAAAATCCTTATTTTCCTTTCTAGTCCTCATTGTATGCCTTAGGATAGTTAGCTGCTGTTGTATTCAACGTTCACCTTTGATAACCATTGTCCTGAAGTCCTGTCTGCTTCAGAAGACAGATGCTAAAGTAATGGTACTGAACTCTTTCACTACTAAACATGATCCAAACTACTTTCTGGCCTTACAACAATCATCATCTGAGGCATATGACTCCATGAAGTCTCAGAGGGGAATGGGGAAATTATAAGATAGTCTATTCAGCTACATATAAGACAGGATATTTCCTCAAGTTTGATACAGCCAGCTTGCCAGAAAGAGAGGGAGGGGAGAACACACCAATCTCAGGGAAACAAATTGTAGATTAGAGTTATAAAAGGTAGGTGGTTTTTTTTTTAATGACCCTGTGATCCTTGTATCAGGGTGGAGTCAGGGTAGACTGAATAGAGCGGAGCGTTTATTGGCTGGATGCCCTTCCTGACACCTACATGGAGTTTACAGCACATATTTTCTCTTTGCGCCCTGATAGAGAAACATCTGTCCACTGCCTAGGATTGAACTCTCAACCTTCCAAATGGGAGGGGAGCATCTTCACCTCTAGGCCACAATTTCCTCAGAGTTACTGTATAAAAGGTGATAAGTAGTAAAAATAAATGAAAATAAAAATCGCAAAGAAATCGTTAAACCAACAGGGCCTGAAACCTGGGAAAACTGTCAGGATAATGGGACAATTTCCATGGACAGAAGTAAACAGAAAACAAGCTAATTGTAGATCCTTATCAACTCCTATGGTGGGAGTGGAAAGGCAGTAAGAGACCTAATGATTTATGACTGTATATTCCTTTAAGGCAGTGTTTCTCAACCTTGACAATTTTAAGGCATGTGGACTTCAACTCCCAGAATTCCACAGCCAGCAATGCTGGCTGTGGAATTCTGGGAGTTGAAGTCCACATGCCTTAAAATTGTCAAGGTTGAGAAACACTGCTTTAAGGAAACTTGTTCTGTACTGTATAAAAGGAACTCAGATTGAAGTGGGCAACATGCTTGATTTGGAATCTATTCTCAAGTATCAATTATTCTGTACAGAATAAAGCTTCGCAAAGATTTTTATGTTTGGTGTAACTCAATTGGGCAGAGCACACCAGGCTAAGAACCTCCAGCGTTCCTGGGATAGCACTAGGAAGCCTGATTAAAATGATTTAAAGGGCTGATAGATTCAGCGGAAAGGATGAGCTAGAAAAACTATTAATCAACCCATACCTATAAAACATCTACCCTGCTCCGCTTGGCTACCCATTTGGGACCCCGAACAATGTGCTTTTGCAGCTGATCTCTCAGTCCATAAATAAAATGGCATAAGTTTCACTGTGATCATAATGGGATTCAGGAAATACACAAAGAGTGCCTACGGGTTAGCAGCAGAAGTTGGTCACAGCAGATGCACCACATCCTGGTCACACCTATACAAAAAACTATGGTGAACCAATCAATAACATAAAAATACAGATACATATAACAGCATCGACACAGTCTCAGAACCAATAAGCACAACAATAAGAAGTCTCTCCATCCTATCACTTTGTCATAGGTAGGTTATTTTTAGTATACCATCCTCAGAGAATTTTAAAATCTGTAAGCCATTTAATATGAAAGAAAGCACAATGTGACAGCAAATAATATCCAAAATGAGAAAGGAAATAGAAGTACATTGTGGCTTGTAAATATAGTTTCTTCCAATTTAATACAGTTGGCAGAGTTTTTTGAATTTGGAGTAAAAGTTTTATTTTGATTTGGTTTTGGAGTGTGGAAGACTTTTTGCCCAGTTTTTAGAAATTTTATCTGGCTAAACCTGTGGTCTTTCTTGTAAATTAGGACAGAGTTTTCCCATTCTCAAAAAAAGAAGAAATGCACTGGCAAAAAAAAAATGATAGAAAGAAAGCATATATTTTGATATACAAAATATGCATATGTTAATTTATACTTAGCTGAAATATAGAAATAATTATAGTTCATATTAGATTTTAATGCAATTTTCCAGACAGTAGCTGCTATAATGGATAATTTCAAGTCCTCTACATTTTGTTCATGTATGTTTTTAAACAGAAGGGGCATTGGATGTCCTTTCAAAGGAATAGTGGATGTCTTCAAATAGGAGAGATAGCCATGTTAATGTGCTTTGTGATTTTAAATTCATTAAATTCATTTAGGGTTGGTTAACCAGTCTAAAAGTATCTCACAACAAGGCAGATCACAAATGCGTGACTAATATCGTACCTCTCCTCCCCCTTCCATGTGCTTACACGTGACAAGGTCAGGACGCAGGGTCTCCATAATCACAGCTTCCTCTGTACTTTAGGGGGTTCTTCACAGCAAATTTTTGACAGATAAATTGAATGTGTAAGATTAGATCTGTGTTTCTCAACCTTGGCAACTTTAAGCTGTGTGAATTTCAACTTCCAGAATTCCCCAGCCAGCATGTCCACACACCTTAAAGCAGCCAAAGTTGAAAAACACTGGATTAGAATATAAGTAGCATCTCATTTCATGGCATAATATTTCATTCTATTCCTTAATAAATGTCTTCATTATTTTGCTTCTTCTATGTCATCAAGGTTGCAGTCCTAAGTAAGAAATAAATTTCACTGAACTCAAGAAAATGTATTCAGGATCATACTGTAACAGAGATGCATAGCTAACAGATGCTTAAATGAAGTAGCAAGCTGTCTGCACTGGAAAAACACAAGCTCTGGAGAATAACTGAATCCTAAACATTTCCATAAGTCTGGAAAAGGAATTGGATTCAGTAAGGATGGATTCCAGATGGTTCAGGGACGGCTTGTTGCCAGTTTGAGAGAAACTGAGGCAGCGTTGGTGGTGGAGTTGCTGACGTCCAAAGAACACAAATGGGATTCTGTTCCTATGCAGGTTTGGGGTAGCTAAGGAGCTGCTCTGGTTGCACAAGTGAACTTTCTAGTATGTAAATAAGACTAATATAGGGATGTGTTGAGAGAGGTGAGTGTTGTCTTTATGATCTTTCAGGAAGGAAACAAGGACTCCCATTAATTCCTAACGGCCAAAGTGTGGGAGAGAGTTTTACAAATCACATAATTAAAGACCAGCCCACTGTAGGAAATATAGAGACAAAGCAGTGCTTGCAGCAAATAGCTATTCAATCTTTGCTTGAAAACTTCTAGCAAGGGAGAACTCACTGTACCTCTAAGAAATAGGTTCTCTTATTCTGGTCTACGGTTGTAACATAAATTTGATTGGCCGATTGATCGATTCAACGATTGAGTTGCTCTTGCCATCTATATGTGTAGCCTCTTGTGGATGTAATCCTGTCTTTCAGAACTGCAGCAAATAAGTTATTGCCCTCTTTTACATGATGGATTTGGAGGTATATTAAGTGCTGACAACATAGTTAAAATGAGAAGAGAAAAATCTTTTTACTGTTTCCTGACCTGTTGCTAAATTTAATAACAATAACAATAACAATATATCTAGAAGGATGCTTCCAATCACACAGTTCCAATTTATATTGTCCATTCTGCCCATAGGGCACTAAAGTTTATGAAGAGTGATTGCTCCTGGCTGTGATTATTCAGTAATCTGGAAAAGACACCATACATTGGCTCACAATGTATTCTTCTGTTTATTTCTGCTTCATATTCTTCAGAGCTAAACCACGTTTTACATATAGTGATTTTTCCCTGCTGTTTTTCTTTTAAATGAAAGCAGCCTTTGGAGACTATAAATTTAACACTTTTTCTTCCAGGCTATTAAACTTCTTTTCTATGCACAGAGGGATTTTGAATGGACTAAAATGCAGAAAATGTCATCTCTCATCACCATTACTTCACCTTGTGAATGGTATGCATGTGTGTGTTTAACTCAAAAGTGAGTTTCAAGCAACTGATATTCAGGAACATTTTCAGAGTTAGTTTTGAAAGATGGTATGAGTAATGACCTGGAAAGCATCGGTTTAAAGGAAAGGGAGATGGAAGAAAAGAAGAAAGGCAAGGCAAGGCAAGGCAAGGCAGAAGGAAGGAAGGAAGGAAGGAAGGAAGGAAGGAAGGAAGGAAGGAAGGAAGGAAGGAAGGAAGGAAGGAGAAGGGAAGAAAAAGAAAAGAAATAGGATAGGTAAAAAAGAGAAAAGGAAAGGAAGATGGATAGGAAAAGGAAATCACCTCAGGGAAAGAAATGGAGAATGAAATTATGAGTATAAATGCCAAGGAACAAGGAAAAGAAAGTAAAAAGAAGTTTGTTTCTAAAAAAGAAGACTTGTGTTAAAAAAGAAGAAAACTGCAGAGAAATTAAGAGACGAAGAATGAGTTGGAAAAGAATAACATTAGGCACAGTAAGAGTTGGCCTAAGCAGTTGATTTTGCATGTCACAGAATAAATAATTGAGTATGAATTACTGCTATTATCATTGAGATATTCTCTTATACTGTAATAAAAAGTAATTTCATTAGCCTGGAACACTCTGTATCTTGGCTAATGGGAAAGAATGCCTACTTTAGACAGCAAAATGCCTTCGATGACCAACCCTAAATAAGATAGAACCTAATAAAAGAATAAGGAAAGGGTTTTAGCTCTATATCTTGGAGATGTAGATACAATATACATATGATGAAAGGGAGAGAAATCTGCTTCTGTTCGTTTGGGACGTTTGTGGGTTCAGTTTTCATATTGCCAGAGGAGGTTTGGTGGTTTAATTTGATCATGTAACTTATTTACACAGAACATGTCTTTTTACAAGATTATTCCTTTATTTCAGTTTTTAGCTGCCAAGTCCTTATAAGACGGCTTTCACTGTATGAACATAAAATTACAAAAACAAAATAACAAATCATCAAAAAGCATAAAAATTATATAAGAGGCAGGGCAAACATAGCTGTAAAATTTATTAAAGAATAATAAAATAATAAAGTGGGAGCAGAACAGCAAGTATCCTACTCCTACAGTGTCATAAAACAGACAAAATAACACAAGTTAACAGCACAGTCCTATGATTTCTATTAAAATGTAAAATCATATTAATTCACTTGGTCTTTAGGTGTAGAAGTGCAGCCTGTTTTGAGGTTTTGCATCTTGACCCTGGGATACTGTTTTCCCAACATTTTATCCATGGCTTAGCATTACAAAATTGTTGGACCAGATCCAACCTGATAGCCACTACATATGTTGAACTACTTCATATAATTCTCAGTTCAAGGTCATGCTGGCTAGAAATTTTAGGAATTGTAAACCGAGACAGCAGGAAAGTTTGCAGTTACAAAAGACAATTATATGACATTATCTTACTGTCTTTCCTGGGTACCATTGCCCACCATTATATGGAGAAAATCCACCCAATGAATTAAAAAAAGGGAAAACAAGGGGATATCTCAATTAAATCTGTTTTTGCTTTCAATCTAATTTTAGATCAATCTTTAAGCTGGCATAATAAAAAGTAAGAGTCAGAGGCCTTACCATAACTGAATCTCAGTTCAACTTTTTTTAGTTTTATGAAGTCCATCCATTGCAACCCCTACTCCAGTGGTGGCGAACCTATGGCACGCATGCCAGAGGCGACACTCGGAGCTCTCTCTGTGGGCACATGTGCCATTGCCCCAGCCTCACCTCCCCCACGACCCCCTCCTCACCAGCAGCCTCCCTGGAGGAGTTATCCCTGAGCGTGGCCCACACAGAGCAACACAGCCAAGGACATGGCAGCCAGGCAGTGTAGACAAGACTCTGCCCTCACGCCCCATCGCGCACAGTTGATGCTGTGGGGTGCGGGCAGAGGGTATGGCTGCCATGGCACTGCTGGGCTGCCTGGGCGATCTGTGGCGGGCCCTGGAGGCAGTGAGTAGCCCTGCGGGCAGGCGGGGTGGGGGACGGTGTGGGGGCAGAGCGGGGGCACGGCAGGGGGTGGAGTGGGGTGGGGCCAGTTTTGGGGCACTCGGTCTCTAAAAGTTTCACCATCACTGCCCTACTCTATCCTTCTAATTTTGTAATGTACCAATAAATGACAATCTTGTAATATGTAAGAAGAAAAAGGCCTTGAGAAAGCTTTGTTTCAAAGAATGGCATATATTTTAAAAAATGTAATATAAAGAAACATAGAATTGGATTGCCTTAGTCCAGATTCTTTTTCTAATTATCTTCCACAAACCCCAAAGAATTATTTCTGGAATCAGGTACATAAACATAAAACCTGCTTCGTTCCAAACACAGCAGTTTCTGCAAAGGTTGATGCCAATAAACCTTGTAAATCCACTCTTACTAAGAGCTTTGGCTCTGGAAGCACTAAATATAACTGTGCATTCAACCCACACTCCACCCGCCTGAGACACCTCCACACACCACAGTCTGTCTATTTCTGGAAGAAATATTTAATTCCACCAACTTTATATATCAAAGGTGTTCTTTTTAAAGCTTTTATGTAAAAAGCTTATGCCATCCACCCCTTTTGCTAGCTGCTGATGCAGAACAGGAACAAATGAAGGTGGAACAGACAGAGGCTCAGCAAGTATTGTCCTTTCTTCTAGATAAGGCTCTTCTTAAATTGTTCTCCCTCAGTTGTGGCATTTGACAGGAAACCCATACACACAGTGGAGGTGTAGGGTGGAGTGCAGAGTGATGGGGTGGCAGGGGCAGCAGAGGGCATAGTGGCCAGAAGGGCAGAGATGGAGGAGATAAGTGACAGGAGTTGAGATGCACCCTGGAGTTGTAAACGTGGGTGGGATGCCAAGTGCCTAAATATTGATTCCATGCAACAGCTGTAAATTCAGGTCCTTCCAGCTTTTACAAAGAACAATCTAACTAAAAGGTTATCTGGTCCAGTTCTTGCTTAATTATAAAGTGAGGGGCCTTGCAGTTGCTCATTGCAAAAAGAGCAAGTGTACAATCACTTGGCCAGAACCATTGTTGTAGTAGCGTGATAATTGAATCTTTTTGTTACATTTCTGTTTAAAATAATTATTTCTAAATTTAGTATCTAAGCCAATACATTAATGTATGTTTGTAAAATGTGTGTATATGTGAACCTTGTGAGATAGTCCAGACAGAAAGCATGCCCAGATGATCTAATTCTACTTTATTGTAAGGTTGCATTGTCAGAATCTTGGAAGTGTGGAAGTGCATTTCTCCACTGTCACTTTTACAGCCTAAGAAACTAGGGAGGATCCCTTCTGAAATGTTTGCCATGCTCACATTCTTTCTGTGAGCTAAGATGCCTCTTATATATTTTTCCCCTTACTGTGTGTGTATGTGTGTGTGTCTACACATACAGTAAATATTCAGCTGATGAGTAAATAACTATTGAACAGGGAGGACTGAGGGCATCCTAATAAGTCAAGAATCCGATGATTGTTGTATTCAGGGTTGGAACCACAAAAATGTACTTAGGGAATTCTTATAACATGCTTAACCAGGTTCAGGTAGTTGTTGTTTCTGAATAATAAGAGTTGTTGAACTTGAAGTTTATTGATCCTTATTCTTCCTGTGCTCAACATTAGGTCTAGAGGGGCTAGATCAGTGATGGCGAAACTTTTAGAGACCGAGTGCCCAAACTGCAACCCAAAACCCACTTATTTATCGCCGGGTGCCAGGTGGGTGTGGCCCACTGGGTGGGCGTGGCTGTGGTGGTCATGGCAGACTGGGTGGGTGTGGCCAAGGTGGACGTGGTCACCTCGATGTTGCTCATGGGGAGGGATGCCTGTGGAAACCGGGCAGGGTTGGGGGAGATCCAGGGGTCTCTGGCAGGTGGGGCAGTGGGCAGGAGGCTCGTCCTGCGGGGTGAGGTGAGGCAGGGCTGGGGTGCCATTGTTGCAGGGCAAGGCGAGGCAGGGGCTGGGCAGCTGCTGCCTGACACCATCGACCCCCGCACACAGAGGCCAGCCAGCGCATGGGGGCCAACAGTGTCTGTCAGGAGCCACAGCCTACCGGCCCCTCAACCGGCACACTCTGGGGCTCCGCAGCCCGCCACAAGAAGTTCAGAGAATCCGCCTCTAAGCTGGACAGATGGCCAACAGCTGAGGAGGCGCTGCAGTGGGTCGTGCCCAGGAAAAGGAGAGCATGTGAGGCCAGGAGGGATGGGACAGGGGGGAGGGAAACCAGCCATGCTGGGATGCATCCAGCCATGTGGGACCTCGGCGAGTTAGCGGGAAGCTGGTTGAAGAAGGACGGTTGCCATCTCTGGGGTATGGCATGCGTGCCCACAGAGAGGGCTCCGAGTGCCACCTCTGGCACGTGTGCCATAGATTCGCCACTACTGGGCTAGATGAAAAATGGTGCTGGTTTTTCACTCCCTTTAGCCATATGAGAAAGAGGGTAAAATGTGAACAGAAATTAGTCTGAATTCACCAAAATCCCTCTCACCTCAGCCCACTCCACCCCCAATTTGTCGATGATATGGTAGCCAAATGTCCTATGAATGTTTTCTGGACTGGATTGGAATAATAATAATAATAATATGGATAAGGAAGTGATAGCCTGCCTGGAATGGCTGGGAAGACTGTAAATATGGTCCCCTACTATGCAGAGCCACCTCTGTGTCTACTCAGTGGGGAAGAGAGTGATTGGATTGTATCTTGGATGCAGGGCTTTGGAGACCATGTAGGGCTTTGGAGCGTGAAATAACTTGTCATTATGAACTCAAATGAAGATTCCGGCATATAGTAATTTGTTCCCATCCTGCATATATTTTCTATGGAACCTGATTTTTCTGATAGCTGCACACAGGAAGTACACTAAAAGTCTAGATCACAGACAGTTGTTCAACATCTTGCCTCTTGCCTCTCTTTCATTTTCCTCATCTGATTGTAGGTCAAATATTGACAAAAATGCTAAGCTGTCCTATATTATGGTTTGAAAGGCTATTGTTTCTCCTGTATTAACATACAGATTTGATTAATAACAGATACCCCACCGTAGACCAACACATTGTATTCTTAAGAGTATTAGAAATGGGCCTTAGCATCCCCAAATATTGTACATATTTTTTGCATTATGGAAAGAAGTGTTTGCATCTATTCTTAATTGCTTAAGAAACAAAGTTTGAACATTTTGTCCTGACTGACAATTCAGTGAGTCACTCTCAACAGCTATCACTGCATTAATTATAACTAGAAATGGTTATAAAGGCATGGAGGATATCAGCGTGTTAGATGTTTTCTGGGTTACAAGCAGACCCAAGATCAGAGCAAACCAAGTATGTGCAGAAGAATATGGTGTGTGCAGAAGAATATTAAAAGAATCTTTGGCCAGAGAGGAAAAAGAAGAGGAAGCCAGTGTCCCCCAATACAAATAAGAGTCTGGACCCAATCCTATAGTTTGTAATTGTACTGCACCTCTCTTCTAGAGGATTTTGAATAATAAGCACAAGCTGATGAATTCAGAATATGTAGCCTGTGTATCTAAAGCGACAATGCTACAAAAAAATAAAAATAAACCCACTCTCTTTTTGTATTAAGCCTTGATAATCTATTGTTCTGCACAATAGTTAGGCTAGAATGCCTTTACAGCTTCAGAGTCTCAGTTAGCAATTTTCTTACGGGCAGGATTTTATGGCATTTTATCTCTCCCTAGTTTTAAAGTATTCCCCCTCTATACAACCGCATATTCCAGAATGTGGTTTCAGGCTGCTTAATGAGGGTTAATGACCCGGAAATCTGTCCCAGATTTCTATGGAAGATCACAGCTCCCTTCTTCTTTTGCTGCTTTAACCTTAGCATCTTCAACCAGCACTTAGGATAGCAATTCTTTTAGGAGCCCCAATATAGACATGGGGAACCCGGCTGAAGCTTCTCAACCTCCTTTGCACAGCATACATGATTCTGAGTGTAACGTGGCTCAAATGTATTTATTGATAGAATATATATCTTAGCTGGACAGCAACATTCAAAGCAAAGTAATCAGCGTTTAAACAATCTAAGGCCATTAAAAACCATTTCCCCAAATTGAAACAGGGCAGCACATAATTAAAATGCCAAGTTAATAAAAAGCCCAGCTGAATAAATGGCTTTTGCTTAATATCCTGAAAATCAGAAGGCGGTTCTGAAGAATGCCTGATCAAACGCCTCAGTTACCTTAGCATTCATCCTACCCATAAGAAAAAGCTCAGGCCGGTCTCGGGTATGAGTGCAGCTCTGCAGAAAATTAGATCAGAGTTCAAAACGCATGTGTATTTGCTAAATGAAGGGAATAAGGAAAATCTGCCCTATAGAAGATTCCAATGTCAGCATAGCAACCTTATTTTCTGTGTAAAATGTACAACCAGACCAGCTTTTCAGAACAGAGAATTGTTCTCCCTATATAAATCCTCCCAGCAGAATTGGAAGTTATTCATAGATAAATGGCTATCTGATAATAACCACAGAGAGTTGGGAGTGCAATACAAGTTAAAAAAAATGTATCACACTGGAAGTAGATTTAAGTTGTTTAAATGTAAGTATGCGTGTATATGTTTTACTCACAGTAAAGCAAAGAAGCTTGGTGATCTTTTTAGTTTTCCTGATGAGGAATACAGTGACACTCAAAAAGTTTTCACCTTTTCACCTGCAGAAGCTCAGGATGCAGCTTTGTAAGCGGATTACTTTGTATCAGGAGAAAAGAGGCTGTTTCATTTCTCCAGACTTCCCATCACACTTTGGGCTCTTCTCACTTGATCACTCCAATTTACTACAGTTGGTATAAAATGTGCAAGTGGGTTTTCTACAGTATGCGCTTCCTTGTCCTTCATACAATACAAGTGCACAGTATTGTCAACATTTTACATAAAACCTGTAAATCCATAAAAGGGTCACTATCCAGGGCCAAGAAATAAAGTGCTTTGCTAGAGATGAGACAAATATGAGTGCATGGCAATCAGTGGCTCAGACACAAATCAATGCCAGCAGCCCTATCACCCAAGAGTCAAAAGCTCTGCATTCAGCTGGATGTAAATCCAGACTGGACATGAATGGCCGCAGGTGGTTTTTGCTTGTTCAGTCAACCTCTCTCCTCCCCACCTCACTGGGGTTTCCTATTTACTAACTCCAGAAGTTTTAATACCCATTTTTATGACTTTAAAAAAAAAAAAGATGCTTGACACAAAACTAAGGAACAGATAGTATGGCTGGAGGCTATTCTCTTGATTTAGTAGAATTTATCAGGTACTCTTAAATCTAGTGTATTCATCCACCTAGCAAAGTGCTTTGCTAGAGATGAGACAAATATGAGTGCATGGCAATCAGTGGCTCAGACACAAATCAATACCAGCAGCCCTATCTGGTTGTCAAAAGCTCTGCATTCAGCTGTATGTCAATCCAGACTGGACATGAATGGCCGCAGGTGGTTTTTGCTTGTTCAGTCAACCTCTCTCCTCCCCACCTCACTGGGGTTTCCTATTTACTAACTCCAGAAGTTTTAATACCCATTTTTATGACTTTAAAAAAAAAAGAGATGCTTAACACAAAACTAAGGAACAGATAGTATGGCTGGAGGCTATTCTCTTGATTTAGTAGAATTTATCAGGTACTCTTAAATCTAGTGTATTCATCCACCTCAGTCATGATAGAAGGTTCTCATTTAGTGTGTGTGTGTGTGTGTGTGTGTGTGTGTGTGTGTTGGGGGTGTTTGCAAGATTAAATGGCAACAGAGCTGTATGAGGTCAACGGGACTTATTTCAGGAAAAGCCCAAGAGCATCGGAGATGTAAACCCTTCATAGGAAGGAAGGAAGGAAGGAAGGCCTGTTTTACTTTCAAGACCGACCCTGATCCCTGGGCAGCAGCTTACCTGTAGGAGACCTGCTTCTTGATAGCTAAGTGCAGGAACTGGTCGTCCATCCCCGAGGACGGACCTGCTGCAGCTTCAGAGGGCTTCAAGGTGGGCCCCAGACTCGACGGCAGGGATTTCCCAGCTCCCAGGACCCTCCATTCGTCTCTGGCAAACCTGCGCAGGGGGGTTTTCACCTCTCGGGCTGCCCCTGCAGCGTCCTCGGCAACATCCCAGCCGCTCCGGCGCCGGGGCGCTTCGGCCATTCTCTTCGAGCGGCTGTTTTTTCGCGCTCGCTTTCTCCCTTCCTCCGCTGGCTCGCTCGGGGGGGCGGCCTCCGGTTGATCTCGGGCGCTTCGGGCAGGTGGATCAGAAGGGAAGCAAGCAGCCCCAGGGGTGGCAGCCTTTCCGGGAGTGGGGGGGAAGAGAAATCTCAGGACCGCGTCTTCGGCTTCCCCTCTTTCGGGAATGTCCCAGCTCCTGGGACGGCGGTGTGTGTGTGTGTGTGTGTGTTGTGTGTGTGTGTGTGAGAGAGAGAGAGAGTGTGTGTGTGAGTGTGTGAGTGTGTGTGTGTGTGTGTGTGTGTGTGAGAGAGAGAGAGAGAGAGAGAGAAATCCACAAACTTCGTGAAGCTTGAAGGAGCGCCCAGCACGCCTCTGGCGCTCTGGAAGGAGGAACGCCAAAGAGTCCTGCAGGGAAGGAAGGGCTGAAGTTTAGTCCGAGAGGGAGCCGGGATGGACTGGCGTGGAGAAGGAACCCGAGGAAGACCAAGCTCGCCGGCAAGAGGAAGCGAGAAAAGCTGCTACGTCTCCTCTGCCGGCGGCGGGGCCAAGAGGCGAGCGCAGGTGGCTTGGCCGCTCCCGTCCCCCAAAGCTCGGCTCCCGAGTCCGGAGCCTCCAGGTAGCCCCAGCAGAAGAGCCCAAGCGGAGCAAGCGGAGCGCCGGCGCACGGATCCTGCAGCTCCGGAGACCGACCAGAAGAGGCGGGGGGGGGGAGAAGAGAGAAAAAAAAGGGGGGGGCGTCGCTGTGTTCACGCTAGCCAAGATTGCAGTGTCACCTTAGAGACACGCGGTAACGGGTTCTTAACCCTTTGCCAGGCCAGCAGTAGTAGGAGAAGGGGAAGCCTGGAAGGAAGAAGGTTTGGGGCTCAAGAGATACCCCTCCAGGACGATCCAGGATGGGTCGGCCAAAAAAATAGGGCGGGCGACGGTTTGGCCGGTCGCCCTCTATGGAAGCGAAAGTTGGACTTGGAAGAAGCAAAAGCATACGGAATAACAGTGTTGGAAGGGACCCTGTAGGTCATCTAGTCCAACCCACTGCTCAAGCAGGAGACGCTATAAACCAGGGGTAGGCAACCTTGACTCTTTTATGACTCGTGGACTTCAACTCCCAGAATTCCTGAGCCAGCAGGGCTGGCTCAGGAATTCTGGGAGTTGAAGTCCACGAGTCATAAAAGAGCCAAGGTTGCCTACCCCTGCGCTATACCATTTCTGACATACCATATCTTTCAAAAATCCACCATATCTTTCAAAAATCTCGGACGCCGGGGAACTGCCTGAGGATTGGAAAAGAGCTGATTTGGCTCCCATCTTAAAAAAAAAAAAAGGGGGGGGGGAGAAACCAGACCCAGGATACTCCAGACCAATCAGCCTAACATCAATATCCGGGAAGATACTGGAAAAGATAATCAAAAAACAGATCTGCGAGCATCTGGAAACAAATAAAGCAGGACAGAAAAGAGTATTGATGACGCTTTTGAATGCTGATGTTGAAGACCTCTCTGAAAATATCACGCGCGCAGCCAAGGAAACAAAACTGAGAGATCACGGAACAAAGTTTTCACTTGAGGCACAAATAACCAGGCTGAAATTAATCTACTCTGAACACATTATGCAAACACCTAACTCTCCGGAGAAGGTTGTCATACTGCAAAGCGTGTAAGGAAAGAGAAGAGGATGAGTAGCTGCAAGGTGAATGGACTCAATTACAATAGCAATAGATGGACCACTGGAAGTCCCCAAAGAGCCAGGCTCAGGGCAGATTGTCTTGGGGAAAATCTATCTATGCCAGTGGTTCTCAACCTTTTTAATGCCGCGACCCCAACCGGTCGTAAGTCGAGGACTAAACCGGTCGTAAGTCGAGGACTAAACCGGTCGTAAGTCGAGGACTACCCAACCGGTCGCAAGTCGAGGACTTTCATTGCCCGGGAGCGCCGCGCATGCGTGGTTCCGCCCCCTGCGCCGGCCGAGGCGTAGCTGGCAAGCGACAGAGATAGAGCAGGCCGACCACCAGCTAGCCCAGCCCAAGGGAGGTAAGGCACCCGCCGGAAAAGGGAAAAAAATGGCGGACAAAAAAATGGTGGACAAAAAAAATGGCGGACAGCCTTGCTTGGCGACCCCCGTGAAATGGTCGATCGACCCCAAATGGGGTCCCGACCCACAGGTTGAGAACCACTGATCTATGCAGTCCCTAAAGTCACTAAAGACCTGATGGCCCATCAACCAGCCAGCCAGCCATGAAATCCAGTTGCCCAGCAACATGGTGGAAAAGACAGCTGCTGAGTGTATTGGATCTATGACGAGGAACTGCTTTAAGGACCAGGTTGCTGGCTGAGAGTGGATGGTCATTCTGATTTCATAATTGCTACAAAACAGAGATCCACAAAGCCTTGTCCTGCTCTTCCCCCAGGGGTTTACCAGCAGACATTTCATTTCTACCATTCTCACATCTTTGACAGCTGTGATATCTTTCACATTAATCTCCCAATGTAGAAAGACTAAAGTGAAGAAGACAAAACTGAAAGGTAGACCAGATCAGGAAACTAACTCCATAGGAAGATTAGAGCTATACTTTATTATGACAGGCTATAGCAGTGATGGCGAATCTTTTAGAGACCGAGTGCCCGAACTGCAACCCAAAACCCACTTATGCATCGTCGGGTGCCAGGTGGGTGTGGCCCATTGGGTGGGCGTGGCTGCGGTGGTAACAGCAGACTGGGTGGGACTAAAAAGTTCAATCAATCAATTCCAACTTTGCAAGATCTTTTTTTTTCCTGCGAGAAGTTGAAATTGACTGATTGATTGAATCTTTTTTTTTTTGCACACGACGGCGGAGGCCTAAAGCGAAAAGGTTTCATAAAACCCAGCTGAAGGCCTAGGACTGGGGCGACGGCACGCGTGCCCACAGAGAGGGCTCTGAGTGCCACCTCTGGCACCCGTGCCATTGGTTCACCACCACTGGGCTATAGTAACAAAATCTTGCAAGCCTGATTGTGCTTTGCCTCTCCCCCCCCCCCCACATATGAATCGGAGAGGAGCATGCTTGATCTCCTCCGAAGGCTATCCTGTTTCTTAGACTTAAAGAATGCTTCAGCCCTCTTTGCCTATTTCCCTCCAGGGCCTCTTCCAGCCTCTCTCCAAATACTATAATGCAGCCCCAGTTCTTCATATGTAAGACTGGAATAATATTAAGCCTGTTTTGACAAGGACACTCAAAGAAATTTTTAAAAAATTCGGAATCCCAAGATTCTTTCATTCAAAAGAAGAAATAGACCTTGGTAGGATATTGTTCATAATGAAATTTCAAATAGCACACTGCATTAGGGCTATTGATGAAAAGGAAAGCTGGGCTTTGCAGGGCTCCTTCCTTCCTTCCTTCCTTTCCTTCCTTCCTTCCTTCCTTCCTTCCTTTCCTTCCTTCCTTCCTTCCTTCCTTCCTTCCTTCCTTCCTTCCTTCCTTCCTTCCTTCCTAATTTTTCTTGATCATCTTGCTCTGAAATCCATTTTTTCCTTAACTCCAAGAACAATTCGGTATTGCTTGCTAAATGTGATTCTCTCCAGAGCTAATAACCCAATTCTTACTGAGATTGCAGTGTGTAATATAGTTGAGCAACTGTCAGGGTACTTTTTGTCATGAAGATGGTGCCGATGGAATCACTGACAATCACCCATAATTAAAAAAAAATAGCCACACACCACCACCATACACAAACACGCTTCTGAGTAATTTCAGCTGTAATTTGTTCTTTATTTATTTATTTATTTATTTATTTTATTTTATTTATATCCCGCCCTTCTCCCAACGGGACTCAGGGCGGCTCACAACATATTAAAAAACATAAATACATTTGCTACCCCACCGAAGTAAAACCAATTAAAACCAAATATTTAAAGTTGTGCTGTTTAAAAATCACTCCTAAAATAAACCCGATTTAAAATCCTCCCTAGGTCAGGCCCGCTTGCTGAAAAAGCCATGTCTTGAGGGCGCGGCGGAAAGTAAGGAGATCCGGAATCGTCCGGATCTCGGGGGGTAGTTCGTTCCAGAGGGTGGGGGCACCCACAGAGAAGGCCCTCCCCCTGGGGGTCGCCAGCCGACATTGCTTGGCCGACGGCACCCTGAGGAGACCCACTCTGTGGGAGCGTACCGGT
>NW_015387140.1:104989-111881 GCF_001527695.2 Protobothrops mucrosquamatus
GGACCTGGCATTACATAACATCAGCCGATGGTCCCGGGCCAGAGGGTCTAAGTCTCCTGGAAACCGAGTAGAGACCTGAGGACCGGAGCACCCGCAAGCTTGTAAATAGCGTGTGCGTGCTCCCCCAACCTGATATGGTCCTCTGCTCCCGCCATATCTGCCTCTCCCACTGACCGTACTGATTCCTCCCTCCTCCCTCTTCCACCTTCTTGTCCATGTACTTTCATTTTCTAACACCAAGGAGCAAATGTTCATTTATTTTGCTTGATTATTTAAGGGAGCAAACAGTTTTGTTTTTTTAAAAAAATATATAACTCACCACAATTTAATGTGTCCTGTAAGAAAGCTATTTACCTCCATTCTTTTTACAAAGCTGCAATTACTCTGTTATAGGACAGGGATTAGCTTAAGTGTAATTGCTCAAAAATGTTTCATATAAACCCTCTGATTTTGGATCAAAGGAATTATGGAGTACTATATAATTTATCTTAAACCCAGTAGAGGTTTGCTGCCTAAACTTCTCTATCATTACTCTTGTTTCCTTTCTCATGGAGTCTTTCCACACTGGTGAGATGAAATCTTCCCCACCCATTTTTGAATTCACAGAAAATAGTACCCACATGACATTGCCAAATCCTACCAATCAACTACTGCCTCTGTTCCCAGTTACTATCATCACCTCATTTCCTTCAAATAAATAGGGACCAAACCTAGCGGATTTATACACCTTGAGGCAGCCTTAGACAGTCAGAAGAAAGAGGAAATAGTTACCTAATGATATCTGTCTTGCCATCCACATTAACTCTTTGGCTCAGGTAAAATATTTTCCACAAGGGAGGTATAACCAATGTGATCATGATGCATTTTTAGCACAAATTCTTATTTATGCAACCCAGGTTTTTTTTAACATCTTAAATTACATTATGGAATTAACCAAACTATTTTGAGTGATATTTATCTGAATCCAGCAAGTAATTAAATTCACATTTTAGGCTGAACTGAGCCATGTTGAACAAACTACATTTGCCTGGATTCACATGCTACACTAAGCTCTAAATTATAATTTATAAAGCACAGTGACTGGAGGTGCTCACCATTACCTGGTTAATATTTGGGTGAAAAAAATAATAGCAGGAAATGCATTGGTAGCAGGTTTAAAGGCTAGACTGGAAAATTTAAAGAAAAGCACCAGAAGAAGATAACGGCAAATCATTATCCCTTCTCTGCATTTGGGGGAGGGGGGCTCTTGACAATCCTGCAGTTTATGATACATGCTACAGTTTGTTGGGTATCACTTAATTAGAATTGCATAGACCACTTGACCATTAAGCTCTCCTATTACTTACTAGTACTGTGATTTTTGTTTTTAGCACTCCTTCTCATCTAAATTAATTTCACTTCTGCTTGTAAGCTTCTTTCTACTATGGAAATGCAGCAAATTGTCTTCTGCAGTTTTCACTTTCTTTANGGGGGGGGCGTCGCTGTGTTCACGCTAGCCAAGATTGCAGTGTCACCTTAGAGACACGCGGTAACGGGTTCTTAACCCTTGCCAGGCCAGCAGTAGTAGGAGAAGGGGAAGCCTGGAAGGAAGAAGGTTTGGGGCTCAAGAGATACCCCTCCAGGACGATCCAGGACGGGTCGGCCCAAAAAAAAAAAATCGGAATAGTGCAAGCGACGGTTTGGCCGATCGCCCTCTATGGAAGCGAAAGTTGGACTTGGAAGAAGCAAAAGCCTACGGAATAACAATGTTGGAAGGGACCCTGTAGGTCATCTAGTCCAGGGCTTTTCAACCTTTTCACCCATTGTACCACTTTTAGGATATGGCAGTATCTGAGTACCACCAGTCACCTAGCAAGGTGTCAAAAACTTGCTGACCCCCCCCCAAAAGGAAAAAAGTGATGAAGTACAGGTAGCCCTCGACTTACAACAGTTCACTTAGTGACTGTTCGAAGTTACAATGGCACTGAAAAAAGCGCCCCCCAAGCCACAGCCGAGCAAGACACCTGCCTGCCCACCCGGCGGTGCTCTTCCTCCTGTCCGAGGTTTTCATTGTTGTGAGGCATTTCTGTTGAGGATTGGCAGTGGGGGTGGGGGGGTGTTTGGTTTTTATTTCCCCCCCCCCCCGTCTGCTGGGTGGTTGCAACAGGTTTTGGTCACTTCACATGACCCTGGGACACTGTAACCATCATAAATATGAATCAGTTGCCAAGCATCTGAATGTAAATCACAAGACCCTGGAGATCCTGCAACATTCCAGCTGATCGGTGCTTCTTCTGGGCTCAGCAGAAGCGCCAGGATCAGCACCGAGCTCCAGCTGGTGCCTGGCACTGATCCTGGCGCTTCCACTGAGCCCTGACAGCCCCAAAGAAGCGCCGATCAGCTGGAAAGAGGCACTGATCCTAGCGCTTCCGCACAGCCCTGAAGAAGTGCTGATCCTGGCGCTTCCGCTGAGCCCTGACAGCCCTGCAGCTCCAGCCATCTCTCACTCAGGCTTGTGCGGTGCTGCCACCGGTTCAGCTCATTCCCCTCCCCCGCTACCAGTTTTCTAGGATGGTCGCGTACCACCTGCCAGGTGCCAATGTACCACAGGTGGTACCCGTACCACTGGTTGAAAAGCCCTGATCTAGTCCAACCCACTGCTCAAGTAGGAGACGCTATAAACCATGGGTAGGCAACCTTGTGCCTACCCCTGCGCTATACCATTTCTGACATACCATATCTTTCAAAAATCTCAGACGCCGGGGAACTGCCTGAGGATTGGAAAAGAGCTGATTTGGCTCCCATCTTTAAAAAAAAAAAAAAAAGGGGGGGGGGAGAAACCAGAGCCAGGATACTACAGACCAATCAGCCTAACATCAATATCCGGGAAGATACTGGAAAAGATAATCAAAAAACAGATCTGTGAACATCTGGAAACAAATAAAGCAGGACAGAAAAGAGTATTGATGACGCTTTTGAATGCTGATGTTGGAGACCTCTCTGAAAATATCACACGCGCAGCCAAGGAAACAAAACTGAGGGATCACGGAACAAAGTTTTCACTTGAGGCACAAATAACCAGGCTGAAATTAATCTACTCTGAACACATTATGCAAACACCTAACTCTCCGGAGAAGGTTGTCATACTGCAAAGCGTGTAAGGAAAGAGAAGAGGATGAGTAGCTGCAAGGTGAATGGACTCAATTACAATAGCAATAGATGGACCACTGGAAGTCCCCAAAGAGCCAGGCTCAGGGCAGATTGTCTTGGGGAAAATCTATCTATGCCAGTGGTTCTCAACCTTTTTAATGCCGCGACCCCAACCGGTCGTAAGTCGAGGACTAAACCGGTCGTAAGTTGAGGACTAAACCGGTCGTAAGTCGAGGACTACCCAACCGGTCGCAAGTCGAGGACTTTCATTGCCCGGGAGCGCCGCGCATGCGTGGTTCCGCCCCCTGCACCGGCCGAGGCGTAGCTGGCAAGCGACAGAGATAGAGCAGGCCGACCACCAGCTAGCCCAGCCCAAGGGAGGTAAGGCACCCGCCGGAAAAGGGAAAAAAATGGCGGACAAAAAAATGGTGGACAAAAGAAATGGCGGACAGCCTTGCTTGGCGACCCCCGTGAAATGGTTGATCGACCCCAAATGGGGTCCCGACCCACAGGTTGAGAACCACTGATCTATGCAGTCCCTAAAGTCACTAAAGACCTGATGGCCCATCAACCAGCCAGCCAGCCATGAAATCCAGTTGCCCAGCAACATGGTGGAAAAGACAGCTGCTGAGTGTATTGGATCTATGACGAGGAACTGCTTTAAGGACCAGGTTGCTGGCTGAGAGTGGATGGTCATTCTGATTTCATAATTGCTACAAAACAGAGATCCACAAAGCCTTGTCCTGCTCTTCTCCCAGGGGTTTACCAGCAGACATTTCATTTCTACCATTCTCACACCTTTGACAGATGTGATATCTTTCACATTAATCTCCCAATGTAGAAAGACTAAAGTGAAGAAGACAAAACTGAAAGGTAGACCAGATCAGGAAACCAACTCCATAGGAAGATTAGAGCTATACTTTACTATGACAGGCTATAGCAGTGATGGCGAACCTTTTAGAGACCAAGTGCCCGAACTGCAACCCAAAACCCACTTACGCATCGTCGGGTGCCGGGTGGGTGTGGCCCATTGGGTGGGCGTGGCTGCGGTGGTAACAGCAGACTGGGTGGGACTAAAAAGTTCAATCAATCAATTCCAACTTTGCAAGATCTTTTTTTTTCCTGCGAGAAGTTGAAATTGACTGATTGATTGAATCTTTTTTTTTTGTACATGGCGATGGAGGCCTAAAGCGAAAAGGTTTTATAAAACCCAGCTGAAGGCCTAGGACTGGGGCGACGGCGCGCGTGCCCACAGAGAGGGCTCTGAGTGCCGCCTCTGGCACCCGTGCCATAGGTTCACCACCACTGGGCTATAGTAACGAAATCTTGCAAGCCTGATTGTGCTTTGCCTCTCCCCCTCCCCACATATGAATCGGAGAGGAGCATGCTTGATCTCCTCTGAAGGCTATCCTGTTTCTTAGACTTAAAGAATGCTTCAGTCCTCTTTGCCTATTTCCCTAGAGGGCCTCTTCCAGACTCTCTCCAAATACTATAATGCAGCCCCAGTTCTTCGTCTGTAAGACTGGAATAATATTAAGCCTGTTTTGACAAGGACACTCAAAGAAATTTTTTAAAAATTCGGAATCCCAAGATTATTTCATTCAAAAGAAGAAATAGACCTTGGTAGGATATTGTTCATAATGAAATTTCAAATAGCACACTGCATTAGGGCTATTGATGAAAAGGAAAGCTGGGCTTTGCAGGGCTCCTTCCTTCCTTCCTTCCTTCCTTCCTTCCTTCCTTCCTTCCTTCCTTCCTTCCTTTCCTCCCTCCCTCCCTCCCTTCCTCCCTCCCTCCCTCCCTCCCTAATTTTTCTTGATCATCTTGCTCTGAAATCCATTTTTTCCTTAACTCCAAGAACAATTCGGTATTGCTTGCTAAATGTGATTCTCTCCAGAGCTAATAATCCAATTCTTACTGAGATTGCAGTGTGTAATATAGTTGAGCAACTGTCAGGGTACTTTTTGTCATGAAGATGGTGCCGATGGAATCACTGACAATCACCCATAATTTAAAAAAAGAAAGCCACACACCACCACCATACACAAACACGCATCTGAGTAATTTCAGCTGTAATTTGTTCTTGTCTCTTCCACCTTCTTGTCCATGTACTTTCATTTTCTAACACCAAGGAGCAAATGTTCATTTATTTTGCTTGATTATTTAAGGGAGCAAACAGTTTGTTTGTTTTTTTAAAAAAAAAATATAACTCACCACAATTTAATGTGTCCTGTAAGAAAGCTATTTACCTCCATTCTTTTTACAAAGCTGCAATTACTCTGTTATAGGACAGGGATTAGCTTAAGTGTAATTGCTCAAAAATGTTTCATATAAACCCTCTGATTTTGGATCAAAGGAATTATGGAGTACTATATAATTTATCTTAAACCCAGTAGAGGTTTGCTGCCTAAACTTCTCTATCATTACTCTTGTTTCCTTTCTCATGGAGTCTTTCCACACTGGTGAGATGAAATCTTCCCCACCCATTTTTGAATTCACAGAAAATAGTACCCACATGACATTGCCAAATCCTACCAATCAACTACTGCCGCTATTCCCAGTTACTGTCATCACCTCACTTCCTTCAAATAAATAGTGACCAAACCTAGCAGATTTATACACCTCAAGGCAGCCTTAGACAGTCAGAAGAAAGAGGAAATAGTTACCTAATGATATCTGTCTTGCCATCCACATTAACTCTTAGGCTTAGGTAAAATATTTTCCACAAGGGAGGTATAACCAATGTGATCATGATGCATTTTTAGCACAAATTCTTATTTATGCAACCCAGGTTTTTTTTTTAACATCTTAAATTACATTATGGAATTAACCAAACTATTCTGAGTGATATTTATCTGAATCCAGCAAGTAATTAAATTCACATTTTGGGCTGAACTGAGCCATGTTGAACAAACTACATTTGCCTGGATTCACATGCTACACTAAGCTCTAAATCAGTGGTTCTCAACCTTTTTAATGCCGCGACCCCAACCGGTCGTAAGTCGAGGACTAAACCGGTCGTAAGTCGAGGACTAAACCGGTCATAAGTTGAGGACTAAACCGGTCGTGACTACCCAACCGGTCGTAAGTCGAGGACTTTCCCTGCCCGGGAGCGCCGCGCATGCGTGGTTCCGCCCCCTGCGCCGGCCGAGGCGTAGCTGGCAAGCGGCAGAGACGGAGCAGGCCGACCACCAGCTGGCCCAGCCCAAGGGAGGTAAGGCACCCGCCAGAAAAGGGGGAAAGAAATGGCAGACAAAAAAAATGGCAGACAGCCTTGCTTGGCGACCCCCATGAAATGGTCGATCGACCCCAAATGGGGTCCCGACCCACAGGTTGAGAACCACTGCTCTAAATTATAATTTATAAAGCACAGTGATTGGAGGTGCTCAGCATTACCTGGTTAATACTTGGGTGAAAAAAATAATAGCAGGAAATGCATTGGTAGCAGGTTTAAAGGCTAGACTGGAAAATTTAAAGAAAAGCTCCAGAAGAAGATAACGGCAAATCATTATCCCTTCTCTGCATTTGGGGGAGTGGGGCTCTTGGCAATCCTGCAGTTTATGTTACATGCTACAGTTTGTTGGGTATCACTTAATTAGAATTGCATAGACCACTTGACCATTAAGCTCTCCTATTACTTACTAGTACTGTGATTTTTGTTTTTAGCACTCCTTCTCATCTAAATTAATTTCACTTCTGCTTGTAAGCTTCTTTCTACTATGGAAATGCAGCAAATTGTCTTCTGCAGTTTTCACTTTCTTTA
>NW_015387140.1:113091-197271 GCF_001527695.2 Protobothrops mucrosquamatus
AAAAGGCACCACTCCCATAAAAACAGCCACCCACTGATGGTTAGCCACCCTGACGAAGCCGGCAGGAGGCCGGCGAAAGCTAGGTGCTTTTAATTGTAAATAAACTGATTATAGTTTTTTATCTCCTGGTGGTCTCACGGTTGTGATTCTTTAGATATATATATATATATATATATATATATATATATATATATATATACACACACATATATATATATATGAGTTTTGCAAAAGAGAGCCTTTTTTTGTACGGTCCCCAAAATACACAAGAAAATCTTGCAAAGAAGAGCGAGGATTTCATATAAAAATGACTTATATATATATATATGTGTATATAAATATATATAAATCTGTATATATATATGTGTATATAAATATATATAAATCTGTATATATATAAATCTGTCTTGTGATAGTTCATTGCTTTTTCTGATTTTCTCCAGGGTTTTGCCCATCATTCACCTGATATTTCTAAACCCCCCCCCCAATCTTCCCACATCTATCTCCTGTCTTGTCGTAACCTGCCATTCAGCCAAACTCCAAGCTTTCAATTCCTTCCATGACTCAGCCCCACCAACCCCCAGACAACATTAATAGACTGCCAGATCTGGGTTGCAAAAATCCATGTGACCCCTAGATGGTAGCAAAGTGATACAGAAAATTCTATTGGTTTGTTCATTTGCCTTGTTTTTAATGCTCCTCCAGCCTTGAGCAGTTTATGTATCCAATACAGCACAGTAATCAGATTAAAAACAAAATACTTTAGAAAAATGTAATCTAATGCACCTGGTCTAGTTAACAACTGGTCCCATTCAATGGTTTCCCATAAGAAGAACCAAAAATAATGTCTCAGATCCCAAAGCATGCCAAAAAAAGCGAGTTGCTGTTCAAGAATTCAGGAAACGGGCTGATCTAAGATCTGGAAGAATTTATTCATTTATTTGTATCCTGCCTTTATTATTTTTACAAATAACGCAAGGTAGCAAATATATCCAACACACCTTCCTCCTCCTATTTTCTCCACAACAAAAAGCCTGTGAGATGGGTTTGGTTGAGAGTGACTGGCCCAAGGTCATCCAACTGGCTTTCATGGCAAAAGGAGGCCTTGAACTCATGGCCTTCTGGTGTCTATCTTGGTGCCTTAACCACTAGACCAAACTGATATTCTGGAGAAGGCCATACTAAGAAGACCCTGCTCCATGGCCATGCAAATAACAAGGTAGGCTCCAGCAGGGAACCTTCTTTTCCAGATATTAATGGATTGGGAGAAACTCCTGGGAGAAGATGGACCCAAAGATATTCAGGTCCTGAGTTATAAAGGGTTTACAACCAACACCTTGATGTGCATCCAGATGTACACTAGTAACCAGTGCAGTACAGCTGCTCTTGAAGCAGTGATATGTTAAATGAATAAACTGACTAGACCCATAACTGCCTGAGCTGTTGTGATCTTAATTTCTTGCTAGTGGCTGTCCAGACATTTGCAGCTTCAAGGCCCACATGCTGTTCAACATATGAAACATGCATTCATCGAGTTGTATTGTATAAGCCCAGTTGCAAGGGGAATACTATGTATTCAGATTCAGTTTGAATTCTGATTTTTTTCCCCATGATCTGTTTTCCAGATCTTGTCACCCACCAGCCTAGGAAGGAATCTAAGTCTCTGTATGCCTAAATTATTTAGCAGCAGGTTGATGGATGATGTCCCTTTGTGTCCAAAAACTACATCAACTTTCACCAAAGTAGAAAGGTACTAAGATAGACAATGGTTGGATCCACATATTATACTAAGCCAGGGGAGCCATTTTGGCTGGTGGTTTCACATTTTGATTTTGTACTTTTTTCCTCCTAAGGCTTAAGGCATCTTTATTACAGGCTCATTGGAACTCCTCTAGAACATATTCACTAAAGCAAATAGTGATTCCTTCTCCCATCTGTCCATTTCTCCCTGTGCTTTAGAGTTGGGAAAGGGTGATGACTAGGCAACCTCACTACAATTTTGCCAGGCTTGCTTAAACAAGTTTTAGGAATCACAATCAATTGTAACAGTCTAAACCAGTGGTGGCGAACCTATGGCACGCGTGCCAGAGGTGGCACTCAGAGCCCTCTCTGTGGGCATGCGCGCCATGCCCCAGAGTTGGCAACCATCCCTCTTTAACCAGCCACCCGCTAACTCACTGAGGTCCCATGTGACCGGATGTATCCCAGCATGGCTGGTTTCCCTCCCCCCCATCCCATCCCTCCTGGCCTCGCATGCTCTCCTTTTCCTGGGCACGACTCACTGCATCGCCTCCTCAGCTGTCGGCCAGCCGGCCAACTCAGAGGCGGCTTCTCTGAACTGCTGGTGGCAGGCTGTGGAGCCCCAGAGTGCGCCGGTCTAGGGGCTAGCAGGCTGTGGCTGCTGTTGGACACTGTCGGCCCCCATGTGCTCGCTGGCCTCTGTGTGTGGGGTGCTGATGGTGTCAGGCAGCAGCCGCCCTGGCCCCTGCCTCACCTTGTCCTGCGACAATGGCACCCCCGCCCTGCCTCGCCTCACCCCACAGGACGAGCCTCCTGCCCACCGCGCCACCTGCCAGAGATCCCGTGGATCTCTCCCAACCCTGCCCAGTCCCCACAGGCATCCCTCCCCACAAGCAACATCAAGGTGACCATGCCTACCTTGGCCACACCCACCCAGTCTGCCATGACCACGCCCACGCCCACCCAGTGGGCCACGCCCACCTGGCACCCAGCAATAATAAGTGGGTTTTGGGTTGCAGTTTGGGCACTCGGTCTCTAAAAGGTTCGCCACCACTGGTCTAAACTGTAATCTAGGACTGTTGAAACATAAAAGCTGGAAATCACTCAGCATACTAAACTAAGGCTTCTAAATACAGGCTGCAAAAAAATGGGATGAGGACTAGATCATAGCGAAGACTTACTTTGCTGCCATCTTGTGGTTGTCTGGATTTTTGCAGCTCAGATCTGGTAGTCATGGTTAAGCCAGAACCAACTGAATCATATTGTGGCTTAGCATGGTATGGAAACTCAGCCAATGGCATTAGGCATTTATTTCAGAAGTTGTTAATCAGGGATTCCACATTTCAAATGCAAATTCGGTATAAAAATTGAGATTTTAACAGTAGATTTTAATCTGTTGCTTTGCAACCAGTGGGGTTGCAAATGTCTTCTGTAGTTACATTGACTGATTTTTACTTAATCTGCTGCTCAGTGGAAAAGCTGCAAAAGTAGTTCTGAAGCTGCAGGGTAAGCTACTTCCCTGGGGGGGGGGGGAAATTCCCACCCCAGTCTGTCTATTGTTTCTGCAGGGTTTCCCCTCTTGCCTGAAACCAAATCACCGCATTGCATTGTCAGCATTTGTCTTGTTTCTGGCTGCTCTGAGGCAGGGCTTGGGTGCTTCCCCAAGAAAATATTTTCCTTTCCATGAAAAGCACACAGCGCCAGGGGAGATGGAGAATTAGGTTGAGGCACCAGCTGGCTGCCATTTTTGTGCTTTTCCCAATGGTCCTTTGGAGCAGTGATGGCGAACCTTTTAGAGACCGAGTGCCCAAACTGCAACCCAAAACCCACTTATGCATCGTCGGGTGCCGGGTGGGTGTGGCCCATTGGGTGGGTGTGGCCCATTGGGTGGGCATGGCTGCCGTGGTAACGGCAGACTGGGTGGGACTAAAAAGTTCAATCAATCAATTCCAAGTTTGCAAGATCTTTTTTTTCCCGCGAGAAGTTGAAATTGACTGATTGATTGAACCCTTTTGTTTTTTTGTACACGGCGGAAGAGGCCTAAAGCGAAAAGGTTTTATAAAACCCAGCTGAAGGCCTAGGACTGGGGCGATGGCGCGCATGCCCACAGAGAGAGCTCTGAGTGCCGCCTCTGGCACCCGTGCCATAGGTTCGCCACCACTGCTCTAGAGTCTAGAAGGAGAATTCTTGGGCACAGAAAGTGGGGCAGTGGAGCAAAAAAGCTGCAAAGGATACCGGAGCAATTTGGGCAAGGCACAGCCAATGGGATTCTTAATAGACTAAACTGTAGTGGTTAGAAAAGGGAGAGGAGCATGGTCTTCAACCCTTTCTCAGCCATGAAATGTAAGGGTGACCTTGAGATATTCATTATGACTCATTTTAGCTGGGAGATGGAGATGAATAACCTTGCATGTTATTTTTAAGTTCTTGATGGAAAGATTGCATTAAATGTCATACCACAAATAGCCTCCATTATTATAATCTGCTGACAATAGTCAATAGAGGTCTGCAAAATTAATCAAGGAAGAATTGCTGGGTGGTGAAACCTACTGTCTAAAAACTTTATTTTTTTGTTTGGAGATGGAGAAGGGCAGCTTAAAAAGCCAGTATCCTTATTATCTTTGCTGTTGCCCAGAAGGACAATCTCATTTGGTAAACATCTGCCACAATTAGAAATCCAGTAAAAACTCCTATACTCTGGAAAGCAGTCATTTCATTTCCACCACGATGGACTTCTCTGCTATTGATGGCACAGTTCCCCTTGGCTGAGAGAGCCATCCATTGCTCAGAAATTTATTTCCAGGAAAAAGATTCCTGTCTAAACTAATATGTCTGTTGGGATATATGTATCTGAAAGTCACAATGTCTTCCCAACGAGGAGCTGAAGAATCTATTAAGGAAGGTGATTGAATTTGTCAAGCATAGCTTGTTCCCTATACACTTCATTATGATGATTTTGTCTGGTGCCATTTCTCTCCAAATGGCCCTCTGCCTACCAGGGCATGCCTTGTGATATGTTACAGGAGCAGCAGGTCAAGAAAAAAAAACCAGAACTACTATCCTTTCACTGGTTTGAATTAACTGCTTGTTTATTAGAATTCAATTCTACCTTTCTAGAAGAGTTCAAGGTAGATAAATAGTATTTCCTCAATTTTTCTCCTTATATAACATTCCCATAAGTTTGAGCTAAAAAATAAAGACTGGCCTTAAGCAACTGAAGGAGCTTGATGTTGGATTCCCGTAATACTAATTAAGTACCCCCTGAGATACTCGTTTGGTGTAGTTGTTAAGGCAGTAGGCTAGAAACTAGGATATCATGAATTCTAGTCCCATTTTAGATACAAAGCCAGCTGAGTGATTTTGGCCCAATCATTCTCTCTCAGCCCTAGGAAGAAAGCAAGGGCAAACCATTTCTGAAATCTTGTCAAGAAAACTGCAAGAATTTGTCCACAAGGTTGCCAAGAATCAATCTAATACTTTAACCAATATACCTTATATCAACCTTTTTCTTCACCACAGACTCCCTTTAAAAGCCTTTTGGGGCCAAGACTTAACTCAAGATTGAAATCATAACATTTCTTCAAGCCTTCGTGGAGCCCCTTTGACATCACGCCTCCCCAGAGATCCGCGGACCACAGCTTGAGAACCACCTGCCATATACAGTAGTTGCAGAAGTATCCTATTTAAAGGATACCTTTTTCATTAATTCAAATGAAGATAGTCTGCTGCAAAATAGTTTAGGAACCAAATTAGGAAAATTAGGATGTGCACACGCACATCCCAGCAAGATGTCTTTTTTCTCCCCATGGTCTCATTCAATTGTTTTCATATCATCCTCAATCCATATCTAAGCCTTTTAAAATCCATCTTTAACTATTCTGGGTTAAATAGGAGCCTGTATTTTAAACATATACCAAACGGTGGTAGTTCTGCTGTGGTTATAATCCAACAGGCTTGATCAACCATTAGGATGGTTTCCAAGGCGAACCCTCCTGGCCATTTCAAGCTGGCACAGCTACTCTCCCTCCATCCTTCTCTCCAAACTCTGGGCTTTGTCTTTTAGAGTCATTCTGCTTTAGGACATAATCTAAAGTCTGGTTCTTTCCAATTGGATTCTGCCTCACTCCAGGTGACCAAGCTGATTACTGGCTCAGAGAAGAGCTGCTGCTGATCAGAGGGGGGGGGGCTATCCAGGGAAGCAAGAGAAAGAAAGAACTAGGTCTCTTGTTTATGGCTTCATAATAAATGAAGAAATGCTGATCTTCCCCATACCTGTCAAGTGTTGATTCCAGGCTGCTTTTGAACATGGCTCTAACTCTTTTATAATATAGCATTAAACCTGTGTCAAAAAGGAGTATAATAATCCGCTGTGCTTTAGCCTAAATGCTTTTCCGCAGATGCATTTAAAGAGAGCTTGACACTTACCAAACATCAGCAAACCATTGTTGATGCTTCTGGTTTAAGTATTTGTTAAAACTTGCTACCTCCCCATAGCCCAGCCCTTGCCATCATAACCAAGGAGAGCGGTTGATGGACAGTTTCCTCAAAGCTGATCTTGGAACAAAACAAAGCCGAGAGAACCGACCAGCCCTTGCCTTTAATGTGCCCTTGGCATCATAAAGACAGAACCATTCACTCACATTGTGCCTGAGATGCAGCAGATGTTATGTTGATATATGTTTTTCTGCTAGCACAAGAACTGGATAATAGGATATTAAGGCAACTCAGAGAAAGAGCTGTAGATGAACAGCAAATACTTACTTTATTCTTTGCCTAAAAGCTGTCTTTGGAAGTTCTGTCTTTTATTTCTTTTGATAATTTTAATACATTTTCTGGTGCTTAAATGAAAGTGAACAAATTTTCACTTCTTATTGTATCTTCTTGTTTTAAGAGATTACAACAGATGAGCTTAAAAAAAAAGAAATATACTTATTTCAGCGAGTTTCAAAAAAGAAACATACTTACTTCAGTTATAAGTATATAGATCAGTGGTTCTCAACCTGTGGGTCGGGACCTCATTTGGGGTCGATCGACCATTTCACGGGGGTCACCAAGCAAGGCTGTCTGCCATTTTTTTTGTCTGCCATTTTTCCCCCTTTTCCGGTGGGTGCCTTACCTCCCTTGGGCTGGGCCAGCTGGTGGTCGGCCTGCTCCGTCTCTGCCGCTTGCCAGCTATGCCTCGGCCGGCGCAGGGGGCGGAACCACGCATGCGTGGCGCTCCCGGGCAGGGAAAGTCCTCGACTTACGACCGGTTGGGTAGTCCTCGACTTATGACTGGTTTAGTCCTCGACTTATGACCGGTTGGGGTCACGGCATTAAAAAGGTTGAGAACCACTGATATAGATTCAATTACAATGACCATGAAGCTGAAAGCGTAGCTCCTTATTTCCTTCTATTGCAGTTATGAATGTGCTAACACCAACTATATTGTGATTCATTATTCACCTGCCTTTTATTTAATTACCCGATGCAATATGATTTGGCTTATCTGGTTGTTAAGGCTGTGACTGTTTATGCAGCATTGTTATATAAATATGTTTTCATATTCATTTTAAATCATACTGAATATTTAATTAATTTCTGTGGGCATTTAAGTTGCCGTTCTTTTGATTTTATCTGCCGATAGCATCAAACAGGATAAGGTGGACTATAAATTTCAAATACATATATTTAATTCAATTTGTATGTTGTCTTGTTTAAAAAATGGACATTTAAATATTTGAGATTGAACAAAGTTCAACAAATAAGAATCAAACTGCTGTTGAAGAAAAGTTGATGTATAATTTTTTCTTTCTTTTCAGAACTTAATAAAATCAGAATACAATTAAACATACTCAAACGTGTTCTGAAAACAATCCCCTACAGCATAAAGCTGCCTAAGATTGTTTGCCTAGTAGTTGATTTATCTATCAGTCAAGACAACCAATAATTCAACCTTATCCATATTGGCTTACAAGTAAGTCTTAATGAATTAAACAGGAATTTGCCCATGGCAAGCTTGAAATCAAATTTCAGTCTGAATCTTGCAGCTGTAGCTTTGTTTCTAGCTCTCATTTTAGCACTAATTTTTTTGGCTTAAATTTCGCTTTCTTAATGTCTGCTTGTCAGGCTGCTGTTCATAAGCCCAGGAGGAGAGCCAATTAAAAAAAAATGACAGCAGCAGTGCTGTCTGCCTCCTTTGATGCTGAGCAATTTGCAACTGCTCTCAACCTAGTAGGGGGTTTTAAGAAGATTTGGACAAGAGGACCCATCAATATGGGATGTGAGAAGAGCATTCCAGAAACTCCAGTCATCCCATAAGCTAATTTTATTTCATTACCTTTTAAATAAATCCATTTTATAAGTGAATCATTAAGAAATTACTGTTATGCAAAACTATTCAACAGAAGAAAAGTATAGACACATACCATATTAACAAAATGATACACATTCAGAATTAAGAACTAACAGGAAAAATGAATTATGGACACTTATGTTATAAACAACTTCAAAACAAAAGTAACCGTATTGGCTGAAAGTCGTATTCTTTGCCCTTTTGTTTTAAAGAGAATCTAATTAAATATTTATCAAAAACAAATCTGCACCCCACTGCTGCAAATCAGATGCAAATTTTCCCTTCTAAGTTTGTTGGATAATTCAATTGGCCTCATAGCCCCAAATGCCACAATTCTTGATGTCTTATTACTTAATTTGCAGCCAAGAGGAACATGCGCATCTTATCACAGTGTGATTGATGTAGTTATATTAATCCTGTTGAGGTTTAGCCGAAATGTGACAACAGGACAAAAACAAATCATATGAATTAATGTTATAGCTTCTGAGGTGCATCTCCAAGAGCGAGATAGATGCAACATATTAAAACATTTTTGTCTGATATATATGCAGCAATTGTTTTGTACTGAGCTCATTTTAAATCATAGCAACTAATGGTAAATTGTGTAAATCAAGTAGCTATTGATTTGTCATGTGAGAACATTCAAGCCTGTTATTCTAGAGTTACACAAGTAATTAACATTAATTCCATCAATTTCCCATTAAAAAAAATCTGCAAACCTTTTAGAAACAGTCTTCTCATAATTAAGTTAATCCAAAATCATCATGTAAGAGGTCTAGGTTATATCTGCTGCAAAGCAAGCTGAGGTGTTATTTTTAACTTGAGATGGTTATCTCACAATGTAAATATTTCATGAATAAAGAGATCTAAATTATATTTCTGATTCAAAGCTCCGATTTATCCATGCGGGAGGTGGAAAGCTCTACGGGAGCTCAGGATAATCTCGTTTTTTCTCAGGAAGAGAACCTGTATGTGAAGTCTAAGAGTTTCTCTGGGCTAATCCATAACATCATTTCATTAATGTCTTTTATCCTGTGACATTTCCTCTGACACCTGCACAACACACCCAAGAGCTAATTAGCAAAGGAACCAACAGAGAGCAAGGCATAATTTCCAGTCACCTGGAGGTGACATTTTCTTTCCTTGATGTTCTTGCTGCAGTTGATAAAGGCCGCAGTGGAGTGTTACAAAAGACCTTACCAGATAATCCCCCTTCATTCAGGTCAGAGAAACAAATGTTTCAGGTGGAAACTGAGGATACCTGGGAATGGGGAAATTCCATCACTCAACAATGGGCTGGGTTGCTAGCCATTCTTGGCATGTCAGCATGAGATCTTCTAACAAAGGAGTTGGCCATTTGCAGGGTCTCTTCAAAACCTGGACTTGAAGCTAGCAAATGAAGTGAAATACAGATAGCCCTAGACTTACAACCATGCATTTAGCAACCTTTCATAGTTATTATGACAGTGCTGAAAAAAGTTCCTTCCAATTGGTCCTCACACTTAAAACCACCATAGCATCTCCTCGGTTATGTGATCAAAATTTGGACACTTGGCTTGTGATGGATGCAATGTCCCAAGGTTATGTGATCGCCATTTGCAATCTTCCCACTGACTTTTGACAAAGTCAATGGAAGAAGCTGGATTCACTTAGCAACCATGTGATTCATCTAACAGCAGTGGCAAAACAGGTGGTAAAACTGAGCACACCTCACTTAACAAGGTCTCACTTAGCAACAGACGTTCCAGTCTCAATTGTGGTCATAAGTCAAGGACTCTCTGTACAGTATGGATGGATGACCATGTGGGAATTACACAGAAACTGTTGAGGCTTAAAGTAGCATGTATTAGATCAACCTTCCTTGACTTGGATGTGTTATGACTATAATTTTCAGATTTCCCAGCCAGGGATGGAAGTTGTGACTTGGATATTTGGTGATTTGTACGCTGAAAATTGCAGCAATACCTTGTGCATTAAGAAAAATAATGCAGCTGAATTGGAACATTAAGCAAACCATAAATAAAATGCAACTTGCTGCAGTTTCATAAACAGGTTAAAGTTGTTTTATTTCAATGTCCTTTTAGATTCAGTTGAGGGTACCAATCTTAGGTTTTATTTGGGTCTCACCTTAGGTTTTATGGTCAATATTTTTAAAGTTTAATAGTTTTCTCAATTTAGCTATTTATTAGAGATTGTTTTCTTTTTGTTTGATATTATATGTCACTGACAATCCTTTGGGATTGGGATAAATTCTAAGTACTGTCAAACATAAATTTATATACATAAACCAATGAGCAAAATATAGGTTCCACATTAATAAGCATAAGATCTGTTTTCTTGGTATATTTTGGGAGTGACTGTTGATTACAGAATCAAAATATTACTAGCTTTAGCCAGTGAAATAACAGCAAACAAGAGAGAAATATCCTGAACTTCAAGGACATGGATCAGCTTGAAATGTTGCCATTCATGATTTGGATTGGAGATCCCATTTCAGTGCTCTTGAAATTCCCTCTTTGCTGAGAAGTCAAGTTCACTTCTTTCCAATCTGCCCTCTAACTTCTAGATCTAAACTGAGTGGAAGAAAAAAAAACACAGTTAAATTGCCTGGCAACCAGGACTCCATCACCATTTCAACTGGCATGTAAGTGGGAGGGAAATTGTTCCAGTGCTCCTTCACAGTCACATTGCTTTTTAAAGAGGAAAATGAGTTAAAAATTAGAGGATTAGTCAAAAAAAGATCTGAAATGGAGGATCAGTTCTCTTCAACTGCAACAAAGATTTATTATAGGATTATAAATGTATTCTGAGTTAAAAGTTAAGGAAAGCAATTGCTTGAAGAGTGGAAAATTTACTTATTTGGTTTCCCATTTGCTTTTTTTAAAAAGTTAGAAGAATAAAATACATGAATTGGGGTGGGGAGTTTGCTGGCTTCCAGGAACCCAGTGATATCCCAAATTATGTAGCCTGGCTCTGGCCAAAATATTCAACAGCTAAGAGAAACATCAAAAGGGGCTAATTCATCCTTTAAGCACCTATCTTTCTTCTAATCTATCCGTCATTCTGCTGGTTGGGCACCAACATACACCCTTTTCTTCTCTGTTCACTCTTTTATTTATTGTACTATTCCAAAACATTAAATATGTATACGTGTTCCAAGCATGCCCCCTCAAACATTAAACACACATTTTAAGAAAGTTCAATGAGGTAGAATGGTGGTGCCAAATAATCTTAGTTCTCCCACCCACCTTTAAGGTCAAACGCAATCAATCTTTTGCTAAGTTTTGAAATGGAAGCTAAATTGCACAATGAATTCATCAGAGGCAAAGTGGGTTGGCTGTGCCCACCATGGGCAATAACATTTGAACTGTATTCAACACCTAAGAGCTGGGAGGTAAGGGATATGATTATCTGTTTCCAGCTTTCAGCATTCTGCAGCGTATAAGAAGTCAGACGGAACAGGATTGTCAAGCACCTTTCCAAAAAACTTAGGAAGCTAAGAATAAAAATGTCTTAATGCAACAAAAGAACAGTGCAAAGTGAAGGCGACAAGCCGAGTTATTGTGGAGCTAAGTAAGCACACAGAAAATTACTGCAGCTATATGATGTTCATTACTAAATTTTTTTAAAAATTGCCAACTGATCAAAAGAAAATCACCTGGCCTGCTTCTATGTCTTTAAGAGCAATATAATTTCTTTCTACAGTAGGATGTGAAAATTTATCTGTGCTGATCCCTGAAAATTAAACTGCTGCAAAAGATACTGGAGCCAAATTCTTTTCAGTCAGTTGGTAATTCCTCTGCAGGAACCTAGTTGGAGTTGGAGGAGGGCGAGGAGCAGCAAAAAAGCAAGTATGATTATTGTGTGTTTTCATCCTGCAACCTTTATATTTCTCAGGAACGAGGAAGACAAAGTGGTGTTGTGACATCCCCTTGTGAGCAAAGAAGTTAAGTGTTGAGAGGGAAGTGAAATAAAACTGGCCTTCCATCTGCTCCCATAAGACAATGTAAACACAAATCTTTGGCAGGATGAGAAGCCCTGGGCTCAGAATGTAAAACTCCCAGCTGACAGGGCAGTCACGGGACAACCTTTGAGCCCTGCCCTCGTGACAGTTGAAATCCTAATTGGGGAAATAACCACCAGATCATTCACAGGTGTGGGAGTTTGGCTTTGAATGAGAAGCTGGCAAAAAGCTTCTTCCAAATGATACTTAAAATCACATGACTGCTGAAAATTGTTCCCCAAAAAGCCAGTTAATGTTTGCCCCGTGGCTTCTCCACAAGAAACCATATCCGCAAAATAGGATGGGCTTTCTTTTTACCACGTTAAATATTGCAAGTATGAGGCATGTACTTCATATCTAGTAGGCGGTGCTAGAAACATAATGATCAATGGTCATGTATTTATGGGCAGCAGCTGATGCTAGGCTGCTATGGCTTTTCTTAGCCAGTTTTTGATTTGTGAATCAGGTGTAAGCTAATTTTGTTCCTCTCTAGTATATTAGGTGGAGGTTGAAAACCCAAAAACAGTTCTGTTCAGGAAACTAAGATTTAGGTCCCCTTCCTGCTATTTTCTCCTTGATCCTTTTTAAAAAAAAAATTGTGATCTATTTTTCATCTTTTTATCCACAGAATACTCATGGGGATGAACAATAAAGTAACATATAAACATTTAAACTCCCATATAAGGTTCATGCTAAAACAGATGGTTCTTTAGCTATTCTGACATAAGGTCCTTTTCACATGCTCCAGTTTAAAGCCATAAATTACGTTCAATAAACAATTGGCAGTAAGCGTAGTGCTTTCAACCTGGATACAACATGTTCCTAGTATCAAGCTTTGTTTGTTTTCTGGTGAACTTCATAAATCAATCTGATCCACAAACCAGCTTTTATTCTTCCTTTAGTAAATTTGGAGATGTCTAGAAACAATCCAACTTTACCTATTGTGGAACTTTCCCCTAGCAGCACCCATAAATAAATGTGAGAATATTGCATCTCCAAAACTCATTGTCTGGGTTTGCGTGTCATAAATTGGCCAATCACAATTTGCATTGTGAAAATACAGCTTATGTAAATAATGTTCAGTGTGTCACATAAGCTTGAAGAATTGAGTTCATTAAACCACAGTTACTGTAGGCACATCATTCAACCACAGACGCTGTATGTGCAGCAGCACATGGAAACTGTAATGGCTCAAACAAAAAAACCTGGATGAGGTATTTTTTTTTTTAAAAAATAGCACTTGAATAGTGAATTGGAGCATTTGGATGTGAATTCTAGGAATGAGAACTGTTTGGATCTCACATTTGGGTGCAGGTAATAAGGGAATTGTAATGTGGCCTAGTGTTGACATTTCTCTCTATATTACCTGAGTTACAGGACACTTTAACCAATGTAAATTTAAATTAATATAAGAGTGGTTAAGGTACCAGGCTAGAAACTGGAAGACCATAAGTTCTAATACCGCCTTAGCCATGAAAGCCACCTCATAGGGTTGTTGTTGTGGGGACAATGAAAGGAGGAGTATTATATATGTTCACTGCCTTGAGTTATTTATAAAAATAATAAAAGGATATAAAATAAATAAAATAAATTTCTAGCAAGCAACTTAGCTAAACAAATAAGACACAACTAAATAACAAATGGAGGACAATTATACTTTAAAACTACAAGTACCATAACAATATTTGTAAATGGAATAGATTACCTTCAGAAGTTGTGGGAGCTTCATTACTGGAAGATTTCAAGAAGAGACTGGACTGGTGTAGAAATGGTATAGGGACTCTTGCTTGGGTGGGTGGGGGACTAGATGACTTATAAGGTCCCTTCTATTCTATTCTATTCTATTCTGTTCTGTTCTGTTCTGCTCTGCTCTGCTCTGCTCTGCTCTGCTCTGCTCTGCTCTGCTCTATTCTATTCTATTCTATTCTAAATATGAAAGCCTATGTTTAATTTTGGAATACCATTGGTGGAGTTTACAGTTTACACTAAACCATGGTTTGTTGAAGCACATTCCTGTTCATCCATTACACTAAAATATAAATTTGTTTACAACAATAAGGATTGATTTCACTGCAAATCTATCTATTGCCTAGCAAATCTATCTATTGTGACCATAACCTGTGTTAGTATGGGTTTATAAGGGATATATTAACCGGTTGATACAGTGATTTGGTTCATCTGATAAATTATATTATAGATTGATACTATAAATCATACTATATATGTGCAGCAAATCGAGCAATGAGACTTCACATTAAAGTACAGTGCCCTTTATCAATTCTTTGTTCTTGACAAAAACATTCCCCAAAACTGTGTATATTGCACTGAAATATGAATTAACTTATGTCCCTTTGAAAACATACCAGCACATATGATCAGTACGCCCTGTTTTCTGCAAGGTAAACTATGAATGAAACATCCCACAAAGATTGTACCTGCAGAGGTCTCAATGGTACAGAGCCAATAGAGGAAAGGGGCTCATCAGAAGGACAAATCTTCCTTAACAGTATTTAAATGCTGTAGTGCCTCCTGATTTATACCTATTGTAGTAACTCTTCTGCTAGTTAGATGAAAGCTCATGGTAATCAAACATTTATGAAGCCAAATTAAAAATGCAGAACAGCTCTTATCAAAATGATTAGGGGGCTGGAAGCTAAAATGTATGAAAAGCAGTTGGGTATGTCTAGTCTATTGGCATGTCTAGTCTAATGAAAAGAAGGACTAGGAGTAACATAATAGCATTGCTTCAATATTTGAGGGGCTCCTACAAAGACGAGGAGGTCAAACTACTTTCCAAAGCACCCAAAGGAAACTAACCAAGGAGAGAAGCAATCTAGAACTAAGGAGAAATTTCCTAACGGTGAGAACAATTAACCAATGGAATAACTTGCCTTCAGAAGTTGGGGATGCTCCATCACTGAAGGCTTTCAAAAAGAGTCTGAAATGTTATAGGATCTACTGCTCGAGCAGGGGTTGGACTCCCTGGTGCCTTCCATATTCTATTCTATTCTATTCTATTCTATTCTATTCTATTCTATTCTATTCTATTCTATTCTATTCCATATGTGGAAGTATACTGTTTCAAAAATGAAAGTGTCCCCAGTTTCCATGGCATGAGCAAAGTTGATCTAAAGACATAAGAAAAAGTTACATTGTCCATGGGAATACTGTACTGCTGAAGCCAGCATGCTAAGTTCTCTCCCCAGTTTACACTTGCTTTTTGAGATGTGAAGAACATTTTCTATTTTAAGAGAGCAAAAATTCAAAATATTTCTGCTGGACCAGACTGAGGGCTAATGTAGCCCAGCATCTTGGATTAGATCTGGAATTCAGTGGCCTTTCAAATGAAAGTTTCTAATTAATTGTGGTTCTTAATCCTGTGTGTTTTCATATCCCTGCAGACAAAGGGCTCTGACATGTATGACTGTGTGCAGTTCTGTGAACGTTGTTCATGTTAAAATTTATAAAGAGGAAGAGTGCCATTTAAAAAAAATGAGTATTCATTATCATTACCAAAGCTTCCTTTTTCATTTGAGCTTGAAATGCAGGAAATTAAAAAAATATGAACACCAGGTTATCATGCAACTTGTGAAAACAATCTTCATATGTACTCTGATTGCAAGGATTTGCTCACATTTTATGATGGAAAAAGCTGGCAGCATCCTCGAGGCTGTGATATTTTTAGATTAGTGGGTGTTTAGTGCTGAAAGATTACTTGAATATTTTGAAGCAGGATCTGCAAGTCTTTATTTGCAGGCCGAGCTTCTTAATTTAATATTCCTAAGATTGCTGTGGTGTTGTACCTTAAGAGAACAGCTCAAAAGAGTTTCTAGTCTACTTTTCCACATTGAACTATTTAGAGCTCTTAGACACATTTGATTTCTTGAGAGATAATGTGTTATTAGTTATACGCCCACTTCTTCCTCCCAAGTCATGCTGCTATCACCAATGGGAAGCCAGTATTAGTTGGAATTGCTGGGACAATGGGGTGAAATTCTATTTATCTACGGGCCTCGATAGGGCAGTTCCCAGAGGCAGTACCTGTTGACGACCCCTTTACCTCTTGTGACTTTTTCTAGACATAAAAAAGATGGGTTTTTTTTAAAAAAAGCAAGCTACTCTGAAGTTTATACATATTACTAGTTCCAATAAAAGAAAATATCTGTAGCTCAGAGTTGAATTGTGGAGTGTTGTATAGTCCCCAAAAGAACAAAACAGAATCAAAACAAGATTTTGCCTTCTCCCATTGCAAAGCAGAGCTAGTGCCAAAACATTTTCTGTTGTTGTTGCTTTCCCAGTGACTAGAAAACATATTTTCATTTGTTTTAGAAAGCAAATATCCTTTGCACATAAGAGTGAAATTAAGTCTCCTGCAATATGACTTCTTCCATCCATTATACATAATATTATAGCTTATTATTACCAGGCTGTGGCTGCAGGATTGGAAAGACAGATTGAAGTGAGGAGCTGCTGTCATAATTTCTCAGTAATGCAAATTCTGCACAAGCCCTCAGAGAAGCCCTTTCAGCTCTGGTAGAAGACCTCTGCTCATGATGGGAGGGCATAGCTGTCACCATTCAGAGATAGATAGTGGGGCTACACAAACATTTACTAAACTAATAACCTCTCCGTTAAATAATGAACAATCTGAACAACAGAGCTGATGCTGCATCTTTTTTTAATTTTGCTGCTTGAAAGCGACTGCAGAGCCAAGAGAAGAAGGAAAGAGTGATATATTAGAAACAAACAGGGCAAACATCAGCTGCTAGACTGAATGGAAACAGTACGTTGCAAAGAGAGTAAATCCACAGAGGCAAAGCCCGCAATAACTCTTAATAAAATACAATACAGAAAATAGGACTTAAGGATCTCCAAAATACATTATCTTAAGAGTTGGCAATAATACAAAATAAAATTCATTATGTACAAACAATTTCTGCTTTTGGTCTCTGTACAACAATATGAATTTGAGGCACATGTGGACAATTCTCAGAAGTTATGACTAATGACAAGGATGTCAAAGATACACACACTTGTTGAGAAGTGGTTCTTTATGCTGGTTTCAGATTTTTGAAGAAGTGGGTACCTAGAAAGTTGTAGTGTTTGTCCCAGTGGACTTTAATGAAGAATTGCTGGGGAAATTTTCTGTATGTTGACTATTGAAATGGAAATCATTGTTGAACTATGCTGATCTATTTGTTCCAAATGCATATATATATGTATACTGTGGGGATGGGAGGCATTGAGATGCCCACTATCTTTGGTTGAGGAGGAACATTTTTAGACATGGTCAAACAAAATTTCTTAGTCGAGACTGGTCCAGATGGCAATCTCATCTTTTAAAGGGAACAGTGTAAGATAAAGAAGGAACTCATTAAAATGGGCTGCTATTAGACTATTTGAAAGAAAAGCCAAAATTAAAAAAAAAACACTTAACAAATATCAAAGATTGCATTGCATTTTTGAAAAGCTCCTTATTCAGAAGTAAATCTTCAGACTGTGGTTCCAATCATCAGATAAAAAGACTGTTTTTATTGATTATGATTTCTATTCATGAGAAACACTTTTTAGAAGATTATTTTTTTTTTCTTATCTGGACATAAATGTGACATGGTCATGTGGTAATGTCATATTTGATCAGCAAAAAGTATCATTTTGAAATATCCTCTTATTTGGATATTTAATTGTAAAGTATACAATTATGTAAAAAACTGAACTAATCAGTAGCTGAACAGGAATGTTTTTGCTGACATAGAAACAAAAATGATTTGGGAATGATGCACTTGTGTGATAGACTTCAGTCCAGGGAAAAGCATAACCAGTGGCTATGGGAATCACAAGTGGGAATACATTAGAGGGTTGAGGTGCTATCCCTGATTATGGAAAATGTTGTGAAACCTGACAGAAAGATCAGTATTGATACCAGGGCCTACGTATGAGTGAATAAGAGGTTAAACTCAAGGCCAGCTTGGAGATGTCTAGGTGGGGCATCTCCTTCCACAGTGCAAGCCTGCTCATTTTACTCAGAAATAATTCCCACCAGGTTGTATTTATGAGTCTGTTAGTTTAGACCTGTAATGCAACCCACTCCCCCAAATCTTGCAATCCTAGTCATGCTTCCTTAGAATTAAGAATGATGCTTACTTCTAAGTAAGCATGCAAAGGATTGCAATGCCAGTCATATCACTAGAAAAGGATCCTGCATCCAGATGGAAGAGGCCCGGAGAATTTGCAGCTGCTACAAATATTCAGCTGTGTCACTGGAGGTTCCATCTCTGCAAAAAACATAAAACCAAAACATTAGCCATTTATTTTGTCAACTCTAATTCCCTCTTCATACCAGTCAAAGACCTTTGAGTGGATCTTCCCTCAGCACTTGGTTGGATTCTTTGGCAGATTCTTTCAGTTCCTCAGAATACCTTGATCTCTTCCTTATTTTCCATTGTCCTAGTCTCACATGTAGTGTCAGATATAATACCTGCTACAGTCTGTCACATTGAATAGCAAAGGTTGTCTTTCAGTGCTATAACTGAACATAAGTGTCTGCAAAGAGCCCCTAGCTCAATTCCTGGCAATGGTTAAAAAAGGGATAATTAGCAGGTGGCAGGAATAATAGAGGCCAGAGTTGGCTAGTAATTCCGGAGATTCTTTGGAGAAGGCCAATCTAATCCATGTGAAATATATTTAAATCATACAACATGTGTCTACTCTGATTTTTAACATAATTTTGGTAGACATTGAAAATTGCTCTCTGTTAATTGAGGTTTCCATAGTCCATAGAGCTTCCTCGCCTGAGATTTTGGGGCGAATCAGACAATTTACAGTTGTAGAAAAAGAACGAAAAATCATTTATTCTAGTTTGAGATTTTGTGGTACAGAGCTTGCCATAATGCATGTACTCAAAGTACCACGCAACTCCTTAATTGTTTCCGCTGCAGCAGATCAATAGTGCTACCCTGCTGGAAACTGAGAATGAGAAAGTCCAGCCTGTTCTTTATCTTTAATAATAGACTGACTGGCAGAAATAAGCAATGAAGGTTTTGATAAAAAACAAGCATGATTAGCTGCTGGGGTTTGCAATCCCTGCAATCACACATGCCTACGTATAGGAATTGGTTAAAAATGAGACAAATGTATTTGAGACCTAGATAGGAATGAAAGTCTTGATACAAACGATCCCAACTTTGCTTACCTCTCATGGAAACCTTCCTTGGAATGAGTAAGAGCTGAGCTGGTCCGATTCTGATTTGGACCTGTGAGATGGGTTTTGTTCAGATACTTGACTGTTTCACGAGCCACAGCCAGGCTACTGTGCACGTCCGCTTGTGGCTGCTTCTCTTCCTCCCCATTTTTTTCAGCTTCCCACTCTTCAGGATGCTCCACAGAAATGAAGGAGCTGTAGGTCTCCTCTAAGGAGCCCCCGTGCTCATCATAGAACAGCAGGCTCCGTGATTGGACTGCAGAAAGGAAGAGCTTCGTTAAGCAGCACAAACATGTTGCCCATTTATTTGCTATGTCTTTATACCAATAAATGTCACTCTTGTAATTTCTGCCTGTCATGAAACTATATAACAGTCAAGCTGCCAAATAATTGCCTAAAATCTAATACAGTTTGACTTATTTCCATTTTCTACTATCTTAACATAAGGCTATTCTATGAGGTCTCATCATTTGGCTTCAAAAAGCAAGCCGCAAAAAGCAAGTCTCTTCCTCAAAACCAAAGTTTAATTCTGACCGTTAGTCTTCAAAAGGCATAACTGATAGCACAATTTGTAATAAAATGCTTTTGCTTTTGCTTTTTTTTTTACAACCCTTTAATCCCTTAATTCAGGATAGAGTTGGGGTGACAAAATGCAACTGAGCATTTACTGACCGGATATCCTTCCTGATGCCTACATGGAGTTCACAGCAGATATTTTCTCTTTACACCCTGAGAGAGAAACATCTGCCACTACCTAGCATTGAACTCTCAACTTCCGAGTGGGAGGTGAGCCACCACACTGGTTTATAATAAAATGCTTTATAATTGTTTTTTAAAAAATATAGATGATTTAATACAGTTTTCAGACAACTGATGGACTCAATGCCAGTAGAAGTGGTGCCAGTGTACAGTGAAAATATATATGTATTAATTGCAGGTTTTACATTATATAATACTTATGTAAACAACATCCATGTTTTCAGATTATAGTCATAATTTGCAGTACTATATAGACAAGACTATTTGCTTGGTACTGTATGGAGAATATCTATACCAACATCAGAGGTTTCTAGCATCTGATAAAAGTTATGCCTATACTATGGAAGAGCTATTTATTTAGCTCAGCAATACAATCAACTTTAACAACAGTGCATAAGACAGACAGGGCTGCTGCTTCCCTGCTGCTTCCATTTCTGAGATTGGTATATAAGATTAGAACGAGGGGTTTTATTTACCTTTACTCAGTGGTGGGATTCAGCTGGTTCGCACCACTTTGGCAGAACCGGTAGCTAATTTTTTGTTGCCCAGACCCAAAATGGACTTTTGCAAGCGGATCCTTACAGAGAACCGGTTGTTCACATATTTGAATCCCACCATTGCCTTTACTTAAACATGAGTAATGGTCATGTACATTGTTAGTTCATTTTGGTTAATTGTTAGTATTAGGGTGAACCAGATTCTTGGAAGAAAGTTAAAGTTTGAACATGTTAATATTTTATTTTATTATACCACCCAAATATGGAATTTGCTGATCTAGGACAATGAGCTCTGGACATAGCATGCCTCTGCCTCAGATTGATACATTTTATGATAAAGCCCAATCTGAAATTGACAGAACATGTGCTGTTTATGGTTAGAAAATAGAATACCAAAACTGGAATTATTAAGGAAGAAAGTTTAATTGGATTGTATGGTCCCAGAAAATGAAATGAAGCAAGATTTTCCAATTTCTGTCAATCCAGTAACAGGACATATATGGATATACATGGAAATCACCGGACAGAATGCATAGAAATCAATGTACAAGAAGGTGGAAGAGTTCAGTTATAACAGCAGATACGTGGCCAGGGGCTGACTGCGGAAGAGATCACAAACTGCTCATGTTCGAGTTCCATGTCAACCTAAAGTAAAGTAAGTAAAGCTAAACTAGAAGAAGCAAGCCAACCAGTGTCCATGATAACGACCTTTTAAGGAAAACATCAAGAATTGCTTTGAAATCCTGAAACTCATTGATAGGGAACCAGAGAAACTGTGGAATTAGATCAATGTAATTGTTAAGGATGAAAAAGAAACTGCTGCAGCCCCAAAAAATGTAGGAAAGCAAATTGATTGTTAGAACAGAGGAAATGCCAAGAAAACCAGCCAAAGTCAAGAAAGACAATAATCTCAGGAAGGTCCTTAGTTCTAACCAAACTGTTCCAGCAAATCTGGAATACAAACCAGTGGCTAGCAGATGGGAGGAGGTCTGTCTAAGGACTAATACTAAAGAAAGGAGGCTTCATAGAGTGTGAAAACAATCATAAATATCTTTCATTTCACATGCTAGCAAAATAATGCTTAAGATCATTCAGTGCAGATAAGAATTATACACGGAAATGGAATTGCCAGAAATTCAAGCTGGCTTTAGAAGAGGCCAGGGAGCAAAAGGCATTATTGCTGATGCAGACTGAATAACTGAGACACAAAAACATTAAGAAGAAATTAATATATGCTTCCTTGTATGTAGAAAGGCCTTCAACAGTATCTACTATGTTAAGATCTGGAATGTGCTTTGGAGAATTGTGAATCCCAACACATCTTGTGATCTTATGCAAAACCCGTACCCTTCCCCATAAGGCCAAACAGACTAGGTCTCAGCTGACAAAGGAGTAAGACAAGGCTGTGTACTCTCCCTTTATTTATTCAGACTATATGGCAAATGTACTGTATATGGAGGGTAACTGAATTGGAAGAAAATTAGAAAATTTAAAATTGGAGGAATGAATATCAATAAACTGTGTGCTAAGGCTGTTCTGCAATATGCTCAATGTGTGGCTACCTTGAATAGAAATCACAACTGAGGCAAAATGTGGCTACTATTTGGCATAGGTTATAGAGACCATAGGTGTCTCTACTGGAAAAACTGTACAAGATGTCAGTTGCCTGTCAGACACAATTTGAACCCCTGGTGTTGATCTTTAAAATTCTAAAGAGCTTAAGATGGTATCTGTGCGTATTATCTCCATGTACAAACCTACTGAGTTGCTTACATCCACTGAAGAAGCCCTTCTGAAGATATCCTAGCTGCCAGAATTTAGCTGTCAGTTATGTTGGAGGGGACCTTCTCTTGTGTGACTTCCACGCCACAGAAAGTTCTCCCTTTCATACTCCCATTATTTAGAAAAATTGTAAGAATACATCATTTAACTACTTGTTTTAACTATTAATCTGTTTTAATGATCCATATTTAACTCTACTGATTTTAGCATTCTGCATTTTGATTAATTGGTGGAAGCCACTACAAGCACTACCATCTAATAGTAAGTAGAAAAGTAGATATGAATTTAATAATAAACAAAACAAGATAAGTGAATGTTTGAGAAAAAGAAATGAAAAATTGCAACTTTATCACACACTCCGGACATGGATTAATGACTATGAAAAAAAATAAATTGGAACCAAAACTTCTGAAGGATAAGTTACCACAAAATCTAATTATCTCAGTACTGGGCAAATTACAGTCCATTGGTCAGATGTGGCTCAGGATTTACATTTTTCCATTGTTCCCTGAAATCACACTGCTGAAATTTGGAGCACAATGGTCCACTTTGAGGGCTGCAATTCATGTGTGTAAGTTAAATAAGGTTCGGAATAGGAATGGGAAGCTCTAGGAGGTTCCACATCTAATTCCCACTCCTAAACACCCCAAACCACCCAAAGTATTGGAATTGATGGAATGGCCGATGTTGATACGTTTTTCTGTAAAAAGTTAAAGGTCGGGAATGAGAGCAGGAGATCTGGGGGTGGGAGCAAACTGCTCTTATTCTTGCCCTCTTCAACACTGTCTCTAAATTGCCCTCCCCAATTATTTCAGGTGATTATTCAAGTTATAGATTTTTTTTTTAGGGTTGAAATGGGAGTGCTTTGCCTTACAAAGGCTTCCCCTCCCATTTGTATACTTAAACAAATGAACAGGAAGCAAAAAAAAGGCTCTACACTCTTAATATTGTTGGGCCAAATGTCCTTAGAAATTAGAAGAGCAAACTTATCCAAATTAAGTCTTATCATCATTTCATTTCAGTATATTTCTGTTCTCCCTGAACAGTTTAATTCGCCGCTTCTGTCTGTAGGAGGGTAGGGCAAAGATCCCATTCCTTCTCACTTTCGGAGGCTTTTTCCTTTTTTTCTCCCCTCAGGAAATCAATTTTCAAGTAGAAGAGAGAAAATCACTGTTCTTACCCAGTTCCAAACACATTGTTTACAATCAGCTTAAAGTAGTGCTTTTGGGCTTCGGCTGCTTGTAGCTTGGGCTAGACGCTGATGTTAGCTAGCCTTTCTCCTGCCAGTTTCTGGAGGGCTTTTCCCAAACCGATCAGATCGACCGCCATCTCTCCATAATCAGAAGGACTTCCTTCTTTGTTGCCTCTATGGGGCAACTTCAGGCCTATTTAGGGTTCCCTAGCAGGCAGAAATCAGCCATAGGGTACGGAGTCTCACGATCCCTCGGCTGTTCACTACTGCACAAAACCTTGGAATGGGGGAGGCTCTGACAGGCCTAGTGCAGAAACAGGTCCACACTGCACCACTTCCCCAGCTCTCACATGACCTGTGGGGGAGGCAGGGCACCAGGCAGCCTCTGGAGATCCAAACATCATGTTGGGGAAGGAGAGCAGACCATTCTGCCCCTAAATCTGGATAAATTTGAAATTGGTGGAATCTGTTAAGATTTTCCTTTTAAATCATGAAAATAGAAGTAAACAATTGTCTATTACTGAAAAATGAAAAAAAAATGAACTGGTGCTGACATCTAGTGGTGGATGAAAATATACAACAGCAGTTGCTCTATTACAGGGATTGGCAAAGCCCAGGAAGAGATAAATAGTTTCTGGTGACCTTCAATGTCTTAATAACAGATAACAGCTATGACAAAAAAAAAGAAAGTAAGAAAGAAAACATTTTGGGCTATCTACAAAGTGAGAATCATAAACTCTAAAAAAAACTTGACCTTTCTGGATTACAAATACTAACTCAACTGTGATTCTAAAGCTGTCTGCAGAGAAAGGAAAACCCTGACTTTTGGCTATCCTGGAAAACCAGAGATCTCCAGAAAGAATGTACCAAGAAAAAACAAATACTTTCCAGAAGGAGATCTATGCTATATTGCAACTAATTCAAACAACAATGATCTCAAACCACGAGGAAGTTAAAAATAACTTTGAAAATATAAATAAACACATCTCTAATTTAACTTTACAACATAAAAATTCTCAGAAAATAAAAATAGAGAGTGAGCAGAGAAAACAGACAATTGAATATGAGACAGAGGAGAGAGATTTTAAGATGGAATTTAACAATAGAAGGAAGTATGACTTAACCCAGAAGGAAAAAAATTTACAGGAAGTACTGGACATGGAAAAGATAACTTACACTCTAAATTACAAAATAAGTTCGAGGGCAAGAAAAAAGATTTGACAAAATGGATTCTGTCAGGAGAACTATGAGAACTTGAGAGACAAAAATGATAAATAAAATAAAGAAAGAAAGGAAAAGATTCTCAATGAATACGAAGGGGTGAAACCTTCCTATAAAAATCTCTTACCTGTTTTGCCTTTTGTACTTGCAACATTCTCAAGATTATGGGAAGATTCTTTGATTCAGCAAAACATATTGATCAGGAAAGATATTTGGCAAAAAAAGGGCTAAAGTGAGAATTAAGAAACTAGATGATGGGATTTACCAGAGGGAATATTTAAAAATTAAACATTTGTTTGAATATGGTTAAAGAAATAAAAAGATTTTGGATATAAATAAAGATTAGTTTAAGAGGGATGAACCCCTCAAGTAACATAGTATTTTTTCTTTCTTTTTTCTTTTGTGTTTTGTTTTTTGACATGAGAAATATAAAAATGTTGGGATGGTTTATATAAAATAAATGTTTTCTCTGTTTTTTTTAAAGATATGAGAAATGTAAAAGTGTTGGGATGACTTGTATGAGAAAAAAGACTTAAATACTTAACTGTAACTAATTTTGAGAAAATCTTAACCAGTAAGAATGCTCTGAATATTGTGGGAAAAACAAATTTAAATAAGAGCTTTGTAAACAGGATCTATGATGAGGCAACCAAGATGATCAATTAGAAAAGAAAATTTATATTGATGTGGTTATTATTTGCAGAAACATAAGCAAAATGTTTATATTTAATTGTCATTTATTCAAATAATAAGAACTGTATTAATTTAAGTTGGCAAAAGAGAAAGAAGAAGAGAAAATCAAGCAAAGCCATAATATGGACTATAGAATTATAGAAATTAATTGTCATTGATTGTTTTTTAAATACTAACCCAGACAACACGCTGTTTACCAAATATTAAGGTAATTATGTTAAAAATCAATAAAACATATGTAAAAAAAAAAGAAATTAGAAGAACAGAAGGCCCACAGCTCAAACTTCCAAACTTCATCTGTTCCTGCAATAACATGATATATCTCTGTGGACAAAATGAACCATGATGGGGTTATCCCTGGAAAAGAAGGATTAAAGAAGCTTTTAGTAATGAAGGAAATGTCCACATTTGACTCACTTTTACTTGTTGTGTAAATATCTGGCGTCGGAGCTGCTTTTACTGTTTGTGATGATGTTGAGAATTCTGGGAGACATGGCATCATGGAGCCCAAAACCAGAACAAAGCACAGCACCAGGACCTATGGGGGAAAACACATAGTAGAAATATTCAGTGCACTGACTGAATAGAAAGGACATTTGAAGAGATGAATAGTAAGAAAGAGAAGAGCTGGAAATCATCAAAACAACTTTGTAATGGAGAAGTGACTATAATAACAAGGAAAACCCAGTCTCACTTCTCTATTGAGCCATAAAGTTTATGGATTATTTCCAATGGGAAAGATGAACTATAGATCTAATAAATGAAATATATTTAGGGAAATCAATAGATTTTAAAAATGTAGATATATGTGTTTACAAGAATTCTAAGAACAGGTTTAAATTTGTAATCATCTGCCTAACATGCAGACAGCCCAGGTTCGAATCTCAGAAGGGTATGTCTGGTTGAAAAGAACTAAAAAGTTCGAAATGGCTATTCCAGTTCTCCCTTAATTCTTTGTTAGCAATCCAAATTTTGAAAAACACACACTATATATATACACACACACTAGCTGTACCCGGCCACGTGTTGCTGTGGCTCAGTCTGGTAAAAGCGTGTGTTGCTTTTACGTCCAACAGATGGCGCTGTTTTTCAAAAAAAACATGTTTTACCTGTCACAGGTGTGACATCTATATAATATAGGTATATAAAAACATGCGCGTATTTGAATGCAACGGTGTGTCAAAATTTCAAAGCAATCGGTGAAGAACTTTCAGAGATTTAAGATTTTGAACAAACGAATGAACATTTACATTTTTATTTTTATACACACACACACACACACACACATCTTCTTCATAGAGCAACTCTAAGTTAGGGGCAAATACATTCATAGGCTTTTCAAAATCATATCAGGCTTCCAAGAACCCCTGGTCAGCATATACAGTATATTTTTCATCCAGCCCTATAAGCTACATGCTATAGGCCAGAGTTCAGGAATAGTCCACATTGAGCCTGCCACTAAGTAGGAACTGAACACTGCATCATTTGGTCCACGCTACAAACACATCTTTAGGTAAGAATAGGAATAATATTAAAGACCTACTGAAGCAATATTCTTTTTCTGCTCATCTAGAATGGATATTCTCTCACCAGCAAGTGATATAGAGATGAAAAAAGTTTCATCTACTGAATTTTTGCCTATCAGGAAGATGTTATTTACAGGCCCAGAAAATTTACCAGAAAAAGGAGAAAACTTTAAAAGTTGTAATAAAAGTGGGGGGAAAGAGTGGGAGGGGGATTCTGGTTCGATTCATCGAATAATAATCTTTTATTTGGTCACTTTGAATCTGTAGCACAGAGAATGCTTATCTGAAGCTTCCTTTATTTTTGCCAGAATGGAACAAATGTAAATGATATTTTAAACTTATTCAACTTTCATTTAAAACTGATAGAAAAATTGTACCATTAGGTCTTTTTTACAACGGATATTCCTGTGACAGCTATAAAATGGATGTCAGCTTTTGCTATTTTTATATCAGAGGTAAGAGCCCATTAGCATTCATTAGAAAAATTCCTTGGTTTGGGAGTGGGAAGCGGGGAGGATGAACCACACATTTAGCTGATGGTTACAGGAAGGAACATTACTCATTCAATGAAGTTTGCAATCTAACTCTTACGCTGTGATTCAACATAATGCAAGCTACATTTGGGGATTCAAAAATAAATATATAAATTCTCCTGATGTCTAACAAAACTTTATTCAAAGTGAGGAATAGAGGAAGGGGAAGCAGGTTGATCAGACTACCATCTAAACAAGTAAGCTCAAAATATTCATCCTTACTATTCTCACACTATAATAGTGACTTTACAATACTAAGGGCAATTTCACACTGCAGCCTATGTTGCTTGTCTTATGTGATGTCCCAGCTGTTTCTTAAGCCTTGGCAATGTGACTGAGCTGATGCTTAGTCCAAATTGCAGCCAGGTGTTACCCTTTCAAGGCAAGCCAAACACAAGAAGCACAACCATGAGTACTAATTTTATCTTTATTGTAAGGTTGAATTTACACAGGAGTCTTCAGACTTGGTCCTTTTATGACTTGTGGACTTCAACTCCCAGAATTCCTCAGCCAGTTATAAAAGGGCCAGGTTTGAAGATCCCTGGTATAGGGTTTCCTGACTGAGCAGGGGATTGAACTAGATGACCTCCAAGGTCCCTTCCAACTTTATTTTTATTATTATTATAGCCTTCACCACCATCCCTTTCCCACATTATGTCCTTGGACACTAACCCTTTCCATTCTTTCCCCCCCCTTCAGATACCAAGATTTATAACCTCGGGATTATAAAAACCAGTCATTGTCAACCAGCAGAGATCAGAATCTGACAGCTTAGGAGGAAATGGCCACCCTGGGCACCAACCAGCTACTGGGAGAGAGGGGGCACATTAGATATTGCAGCCAATCAGAGTGGAGGCTGTTACTAGAACGGAACAAACTTTCAGAGACTATCTACTCTGAAGGGCTTCAGATTCCCAGGTCAGAAAAGAGCTGTTTTGATTTGAAGCTGGAAATATGGGTGAGGTGTACATTTGCCATGGACCAGGAATGGGAAGACAACATCCTTTTCTGCCTTCAGGAAGTGATGAGCATCCTTTACGGCAATGGGCCAAACAGCAAGTGGGTAATCTGTCCTTAATTTTGCAAAATTTCAAAGTCAAGATCACTGTGAATGGAAAATGATATGTTTAAAAAGGATACTATGTAGACCTTACCATCAGGCATGTTCCTGTCTGTGTAGAGGCCATTTTGTATGGCCTGGAAACCTTCCCTGCAACCAGAGATTGTAGCTTTTGTAACTGCTGCAGAAGTGTCCTAGAAATTAATTTTAAAAAAATAACTTTTTCACCATCAGAAGAAAACACATTAAAAAAATTAAGAACTCTAAAAATAGTATGTTTATGTCTTTCTCTAAGAAAAATAACATTATTTCTTTCTTTAATAGATTTATATGGTTGTCTACCTCAGAAAAGTTACTTTGGGAAACTAACAATGTGTTACAATAATTAAAAACTCCTTAGTCCAGATACTTGAAATGAGCAATTAGTACAATAACCTATACAGTACAATAACCATAGCTGAAAACCATATATTATGTATTTATTATTGAATACAGGAAGTCCGTGGGTTACAGCCACTCATTTAGCAACTGTGCAAATTTACAAAGTTGCAGCATTGCAGTATCCCTGCAATCATGTGACCATGATTCGGGCACTTGGAAACCAGCTTGCAATTATGACAGTTCCAGCATCCTGCGGTCACATGATTGCCAATTAGGCTCTTCCCTGCCATTTTCAAATTCAATGGAGAAGCCTGCAGGAGGTTACAAATTACTCCCACAAGTCGCTCCCACTTCCACTGGTTTTTTTTTCCCAAGGCGCCCCTGGGCAGCATGGGGATGCTGTACTCCATAGCACCTCCACCCACACTCTCTACTGCCTGCCCATGGCACCCATTTGCATGTAGCTCTTGCCAACCCACTATAGATTTGGGATGCTGAATGCAGCGGAGAGTCCAGAATTGGTGGGAGAATCAGAGAAGGTAATGACTTGTCCAGTAGATGGCAGTCATCAGCTATCAACAAAGTTATCAAACCTACTGAAAATTGTAACCTTTGAAAAACAGAATATGCTTCAAGCTTCCAGAGTCCTAGGATACTGCATCTAACTATAAAGTAGGACCAGAACCTGCTGTTGAGCACAAGAGAAAAGCATTTACTAGAGCCACTGAATGAGGGCACTAAGCACAAATGGAGTGGAAAAGCTCAAGCACAAATCAAGATTATTTGAGGGGGCAGATTCTGGATTTAAAAAGTCAGAGTTTATCTAAAATTGTATCCATAGCACATTAAGCAAAAACAGGTTCCTGTATTATTCACACTTTTATTTACTGATAGCATTCATTTGCCACTGAATTCAAACAATAAATTGACACAAACTCTGTGCAATGAGCAAAAGAAATTCAACAATGCTATTAACAACAATTAATCAGTTATCAAAGACTTAAATGTATTGCACTCTTTCAGATAGGAACTCTCATCATCCTGACTCAAACCCTTGAAGAAGCCAAGGTTTCACAGCTTTTCTAAAGGCCTGCAGGATTGGACCAAGTGTCAGGGAGGTGTATGTGTGTGTGTGTAAGAGAGGGCAATTGAGGTATGAGATGGGTAGATAGCTTTGAGTAAAGGTACTCCTGTAAATAACCCACTCCTGTATCGTGTAGGACTTTATATGGAATAACCAGCACCCTAAATTGCATCAGAAGCCTTCAGGAAGCCAATGCAAGATCACAAGGTGATGTGCCACTGCATTCTGGCCCAACTGTAGATTCTGGATGGTCTCCAAGGGCAGCATCATGTAAGGTAAAAGTAAAGATAAAGATTTCCCCTGTCTGGTAGTCTGACTGGAGGGGGTGGTGGTCATCTCTGTTTCTTAGCCAAGGGAGCCAGCATTGTCTGAAGACATTTCTGTAGTCATGTGGCCAGTATGACTATACACCGAGGTGCCCGGACCGCTGTTACCTTGCCACCGAAGTGGTACCTGTTTATCTACTCACATTTGCATACTTTTGAACTGCTAGGTGGGTAGGAGTTGGGGCAAGCAACAGGAGCGCACCCCATTGCGTAGCGCCTAGGTCTTGAACCCAGGCTGACAAGCTCAGCATCACACGGGTCCCCCACATAGAATACATTACAATATCAAACTGGGAATGTCTACGCTTTGAGTGACAGAGAGCAGAGCTTACCAATCCAGAAACAGATACAACTGATGCAAAAAAAAAAAAAATAGAATTCTGCAAATATTCCCTTCGAAGTAGGAGTTGTGAATCTAGGAGGACTCCCAAATTGTATTATACTCCCAAATGAAACTATATCACAGTTACCTATTGTCAGTAGGAAATTGAGTAGATGTCTTTCTGTATTTTATAAGCTATTACTTGGTTTAGTTTTCACCTTTCATTGGTGGCTAAGCCAATTCTGAGGAATCTTGCTATTTCCCCCCATTTGTACATGAAGTAGATATTTGAGTTCCCTGCATGTCTCTTAGTCCAAGCAAATTCCTTGGGCTGAGATGTTTTTTATGTAGGACACTGTGCCTGTGCAAGCAAAGAGCAATTCTAGAGAAGATAAAGTACATAGATTTCTCCTTTCCAGCCATTATGATTTGTAAGATGGATTGGAAGGGCAAAAACAGTAACCAGTGAGAGACGCCCCCCCCACTGGATTAAGAAAGATGACAAATTTATAAGGGGTCTCTCTTGATTCAGACTCAACTCCTGGCAACTAGATGGTCCCAAGACTGTTCTTTTTGTGGCAACACAAGTTCTTTGCCATTACCTTCTTCTGAAATGGCTTTCAACTTCCAATATAGTCTATAGCAGTGATGGCGAACCTTTTAGAAACCGAGTGCCCAAACTGCAACCCAAAACCCACTTATGCATCGTTGGGTGCCGGGTGGGTGTGGGCAATTGGATGGGTTTGGCCCATTGGGTGGGTGTGGCCTATTGGGTGGGCGTGGCTGCGGTGGTAACGGCAGACTGGGCGGGACTAAAAAGTTCAATCAATCAATTCCAACTTTGCAAGATCTTTTTTTTCCGCGAGAAGTTGAAATTGACTGATTGAACCTTTTTTTTTTTTTACACACGGCGGCGGAGGCCTAAAGCGAAAAGGTTTTATAAAACCCAGCTGAAGACCTAGGACTGGGGCGACGGTCCGCGTGCCCACAGAGAGGGCTCTGAGTGCCGCCTCTGGCACCCGTGCCATAGCTTCGCCACCACTGATCTATAGTCCAGAGACCTTTGTGATCTCTCATCTAAGTACTAATCAGTTCTGATCTCATTTAGCTCTTTCAAACTTGCCAAGCTTGAGTAGATGCTGTCATCTGCAGTGGCTTATCTTATGCTAATATACATCTTCCCCCAAAACCTGTCAGCAATTGATTCCCCAAATGGGACTATGCCCTTTTCTTGGCTGTCTGTGCTATGCAACCAGAGAACAAGTTCTCAACCAACAGTCAGTTAACAAGGTCTGGGAAGGAATAGCACTTCCTCACAGGCCTCTAAATCTACAGGGATTTCTCTTTTTCCAGTGGACTCAGGATTCAACTAGTTGTCAACTCTCTCTACCGACAACCTTTCCAAACTACTATTAAAGCAGAAGTTCAGACCCTAATAAGTAAAATGAATAGTAAAGGAGGAGCCAGATGCAACAGGGGTGCCTTACCATATTTTAAACTAAGAAAAGGAACACTTCCCTCTACGTAAACCACACCCTCTCCTAATATGACAATAATGTCTGGAAACTAAAACCACCTAATAGCTGTGCTGGACTCTTCCAAGAAATGAGCTTTAGCAAGGGAATCAGGGCACATTGCCTTCCTGACATTTTTTCCTGTGTCCTTCAAATCTTGTTCTCTTTATCTGTTTTGTGCTCTTGGCTATAAATGGCTTTCCATAACTCTGGCTTATACCTATGCGTCATTGGCACACATCTCGCCAGTGAATCTAATCCTCGATACATTTCAAATCAACTAGCAGCCAGCTGAGTTGACCTACCATGCAGAAGAGTGAGGAGGCTGCATAAGATTGCAGGTGTTGTGTGCACGTGCATATGCAGCGTCTGACCACCAAACTATATTTCAATACTACTGGCAGAAGAGCATCCTCTGTATACCGAAGCCAGCTGGACAGTTTAAAGAGAGCAGAACAGTTCTGACTTTGGGTGCAATGCAGTGATGTGGGCTTTGTGCAATGGAAGGCAGTCTCCTGCCTCAGTACTGAAATATGGTTGAACTCCTAATTATTTTGTGAACCTAGACTTGAGGAAGGAGCAGATTTGTCCTTCAGTTATGTAGAAAAAGGGGTTGAGTCAGTCTGACAGAGACAAGTGCCTAAAGATGCACTTTCTACTTGGCCCATCACCAATAAGGGCCACTTACCACTTGCTGAGTACAGGAATGGTTGATGCCCTATATCTCCCACTCTCAGCCAATCATACATAAATCTCACCCCCGTGTTTCCCAGTTTCAGTTCAAAACTGCTATATTCCGACGTAAGCCATTTTGAGCCATTCAAAATAGATGGTTTCCCTCTCTTTTCCATTCCAGTAGCAGCCCCAGTTCAAGTTGGTGGCAGTGCCTGAGATACCTCTTCTGCCCCACTGGCTGGTTGCTGCCTGGGCAGCCATCTCATCTTAGGCTATCAGTCTGCTCTGATCTCTGCTGGTTGGCAGTAATTGAATTTTGATAATATTGTGGTTGCTTCACTGATTATTAAGTCAATGAGCTATCTTCCACATTAGACATTCCATTCAGGCCCTACATCTCCCAGTGAGTACTCTTTTAATCTCTGCCCAGGCTGGGTGAAGCATGTTCCCCTTACTTACCCGATCCCTGTCCAGTGCTCTCAGTACAGCAAAACTTTGCTTTGCTTCACTTCTCTCTCCTTTACTTTTTTTAAAAACTTGTTTAAATGGCAGCATAGAAACAGGACTTCCTTCCTTCTATGAAACTGGGGACTACCAGTTCTATCCTGGACCCGCAAGGGAAGGGAAGAACAACCGGTTGCCCCTTGCTTTGGTTTTTATAGTACCAGAGTTATGATGGCACCACAAAGGATTACTATTGATGTTGTTGTTTTAAAAAAGAGTCTGCTTTAGTATCAAGGGAGATAATGTGGGAAGAGAGATGAAGGCATCCATGGGTGCAATCATCTGGGTCTGGGAAAGCAAAGAGAAGGCACAGTAACTTGTGAGGAAGGAGAAACCACTAAAAGGAAAAGGCAGGTATTGTTAGACTGGTCCACACAGGTAGCCAGGTTTACCTTCCCTGCAAGGATGGTAAGACCGACAAATCAAGTCTTGCCATAATTCCAATTCCAGTTCAGGCTGGAATTTCTGTAGTTGCCCTGAGAAAAGGCTGGAGGTAGCACGTGTGAGAAACAGCTTCGGTTGCAGGATATAATTGCCCTTAGAGGAAACTGTCAGCTTAAGAATTGGTCTGGAAAGACATTTGTAGCAGAATTTCAGTACACTATTAGGGTTGGAATACACTCAGGAAATGTGCCTATTTTTCTCTCCCCCTGCTCCAATTTTTCAAAAAGCAAATAAACCACAAAAGTTCAGTCCTGGCTGTCTCAACACAAAAATTCCTAAAACTTACTAACCAAATGCAGCTGATTCATTGCTGGGAAAAAAAACCTAGAACAGAAGAAAACCAAAATCTGTTCCTGCAACGTAAACTAATATCTATCAAAAAGTAGATATGTAAAAAGAAATATATTGCAGATTTATTTGCTAGACAAATCAAAGAATGCATTCAATGGAATATCTTGTAGCAGGAGTGGGTAGTGAATCTTGTAATATTCAACTTGAAATATTTTTGGCCCTGCAAACTGTGTGGCATACATAAATGCAAATATGGGAGAGGTGATATGGAAATATGGATATACTTGGTAAAACTGCATATCAACATGCATGTACAAGGAGAAATTACATGTACATGTGTGAATATTTAAGGAAAGGAGGTAAAGACAATATGCAGATTTTAAGACTGCGGTAACAATTACTTTCAGAAAATCTGGATGCAAGCACTACTGGTGTGGATTTAAGATAATCTATATATATATCATGAAGAAAGGGGGGGGGCTAAGTGATCTTCCTTCTCCTTTCTTCTGCGTTCTCCCAACCCTTTTTCTCAACAGGACCTTTTGGTAAAGATAGGAACATTTGGGTTCTCCTCACCTGTTTGCATTTTCTAATGTCTCCACCTTTTTCCACAATTCATTATTCTCAGATGTATACGTTTCAACTCTGGAGAAGTAAAACAAAATCATGAATATGATGTACACCCACTCTACTCCAGATTCTAGTTCCTAAGGACTCAAACCAAATAGGATATTATTTGTGTGAAAGCAATTAAAGTGCACACATTTTGTTCTGTAAATAGAAACTTTGGGAAAGCCTGAGCAGGCTGGGGATTGTGGTGGGTGCGCATGGAGAGAATGGAGGATTTTAACCTGTTCTTTTCTCTGCCACAATTCTGACAAAACTGGCCTTTCTATTTACAATTCAAGGAAAGCCTCTATCAGACATGTGGTAACAGTTGTACATATCAGACTGTCTCAAAAGAGTCCGCAATAATTATTACATTTCACTTAGAAAACCCTGAAGAGAAAACATGCAATTTTTTTTAAAGAGGCAGTTTAAATAAAATTAATTCTAAATTACCAGTCTGCCTAGGCCCAGGCCCATTTTAGCCCCTGAAGAAATTACGCAGCACAACCGCTGACATGAATTCCTCTTGCAAATATGAAGGATTTTCTTCCAGGCCTTGCACATGGCCTGCTCATGGGAGGCCTTGTGGCTTACTTCTCAGCAAGACAACACCCACCATTTGCACCATTTGAAACTAAAACAGCAATTTTGGAGTGGCCATTTTGTTGGGAGTTCGGCAAACAGAGAAAAACCTGTACTTCCGTTCGACCCTCCCTCATAATCCCAAAGCTGTTCAGGCTTCCTTGGGACTGCTAACATTTCTATAAAGAATTTGTGCGGATTAATTTCAACTGTGTGGGTAATATGACATCCAATTTGATCTTAAGCATCTCTGTGATTGCTCCATGCCAGGAAACAGGCTCTATCTGATAAATGATTTGAAGCAGCTTAGCACTCTGACCAAAGACACAGAAATCAGGGATGAGTAAGACCTAGTCATAAATCCTGTGTTTGTTCTAAGGACTGATATGTTGCCTTACAATTAGGAAACATTCAGGATGGTTAAAAATTGTATTAAAGATGACAATAAATAAAACAGCCAAAGATAAATGTAATGACACAAAGTCATGATGTCCCACTCTACACTATATGTAGCAAGAAAAGCAAAATTACTATTATTGACTGCAGGGCATTTTTGGCGCCTTCAAAATTATTCACAATGTTTATTATATTTATCTTCATTATACATCAGAAAATAGACAATAATGATTAGTCAAAAGCCATTTAAGGAGTAAATAACACTCCTCCAAGAGAAGCACCCAATAGTAGAATAAAATCAATTCAAAGGCTCACAAATGAATTTAATTCATAGGGGGGAAAAAGACATTTAGCAGAAACTTTCACTGAGGTAGAAACAGACTTGAGTATAAATTGGTGTATTGGTGTATTCCCCCCCCCTTTCTTTGTTCCATGTTACTAAATGAAGAAAGGGGAAAAGATTAAACATAACACAATAAAGTAATGGCCATAGACTATATTAACCTCTAGCTCTGTGTTAATCAGGCTGCATTTGGAAGGCTGTGTCCAGTTCTGGCTTCCCCATTTTAAAATGGACCTTAGAATGCATTCAGAGAAAATCAGTTATGATGGTGAATAGGCTGAAAACCAAATTCTATGAACTACAGCTAGTAGATTTGCACAGGTTTAGCTTGGAAAAGAAAACATTAAAGCAAAATATAATCGCAGACCTCAAATATCTGAATATCTGTCATGCAAAAGATGGAACAGATTATTTCTTTCTCCAGGCCTGGAACAAGTGAACAGAAATTCCAAGGAGGCAAATTTCAGTTAAGCTTTAGAAGAAATTTACTGAAAGAGCTGTCTGGCAGCAGAAGTGGCTGGTCTGGGAGGTGGTGGACTCTTCTTTGCTGGAAGGAATCAAATGGAGTCTGAACAGCCATCTGTTGGGGATACAGCAATAGCATCTTGCACTGCTGACCTTGCATTGAGCAAGGAGTTGGATGACATGATGTTCAAGGTCTTTTCCAGCATTATGATTCCATGGATGTGAGCTGTAAACATCTTGGCTTCTTTTCCCCCTTTACTCAGCTATTTGTGCTGCTTGGGAAACTACATGCTAAATTCAAGGATTTTTGAAGAGGCCCAAGGAGAGTTCTTTATTCTCCATTTTCCTATTGATTCACTTGCATAATGCTACACAGTGAAATTACTGCTTTAAACTGTATTCTGAAATACACATCCCATTGCTTTATTATTTACTAGATGCCTTTAATAAATAAAGTTGTTAAATTTATTAGTTTATGAAACCGGTGTACATTGTATATAACAATGACAACAAAGCAAACATGTATCATCAGCAAAGAGGTAAAGGACAGAAAGGCTAGACATAATCTCAAGATGTTTATGTGACTAACCATAAATAAGTTCTGATTATTCCATGGCTGATGAGTTGCATAAATCATCATTATGCTTTGATAAAGCCTCTGAAATGTATGATACTGGGTAACATTTGGTGGCAGAATAGTTTCCAATCTTCAATGGAAGTAAAAAGAAAAATAGAGATGTACAAATGAATAAATATGCTTGTGGGAAAATAAAATTATTTGAAAATATTTATTTTAAATAAAATAAAATTTATGAGGAGATTCAAAAAGGGTTTGAGCTTGAGATTTCTCAGACTGGGAATTATAACAAGAGTGAATATTTTCTAATACGTTGCAGTAATCTTTTCATATTTTAACCTACAGCTTATTATTGCTTATTAAATTAAGAATTATAGAAACATAAGACTGAAGGAACCTCAGAAGTCTTCTAGTCCAACCCCATGCTTAAGGCAGGAGCCTTATATTAGCCCAATCAAATGGTTGTCCAGTCTACTGTTGAAAACCTCCAGTGATGGAGCACCCACAATCCCAGGAAGCAAGCTATTCCATCGCTCAATTGTTCTTACTGAAGTAAATTTCTCCTACCTTTGGGTCGTATCTCTCTTTGACAAGCTTTCACCCATTACTTCTTGTCCTGCTTTCTGATGCCTTAGGGAATAAGTCAATCCTTTTTTCTTTTTTTTTTGGTAACAGTCCATCAAGTACTTGGAGACAGTTATCATGACCCCCGGATTCTTCTCTTTGATAGGTTAGATATACCTAGCTCCCTCAACCATTCATCATAAAATTTAGCCTCCAGACCCTTTATCATCTTTGCTGCTCTTCTCTAAATACTTTGCAAGGCCTCAACATTTGTTTTGTATAATGGTGATCAGAACTGGACACAGTATTCCAAGTGTGGTCTCACCAGTGTGGTGTAAAAGTGGCACCATCACTTCTTGTTGTCTTGACGCTATCCCTCTGTTGATGCAGTCTAGGAATGCATTGCCTTTTTTGGCAGCTGCAGCACAATGCTGACTCATACTTAAGCAGTGGTCCACTAGGACACCTGGATGCCTCTCAAAGTTACTACTGTTGAGCAGCTTACTAATAGAATATTTTGGAAATCAATAAAGGGAGAGATGTCCTGAAGAACTTTGCATTACAAGCTTGATTTGGAGGAGAAAATGAATACAAGAAATTAATTAATGGGGAATAATATGGAGATGAAAGAAGACTGGCTACAGACATTTGTTCTGAGTCAATCCAATGTCTTTTGATGCAATCCCCTTTCTGAATACACAAGACTGATTGCAGCCCTTCATTCAAATAAATTTGTGTATTTTAGACAAACTAAATCCTAGCAACATTTATTTAGTTGAACCTTAATGGTCCTTAATCTGAAGTCTTTATATGTTTTTAAAGCATCCAGGTAAATGTGATACGGGATCTACGATCAAGATCTCCTATAGTTTTTGTGCTTTTGTTTATGGAATTCTTTGAAACAGGAGAAGTGCTAACAGCTTGGAGGGGAGGAATTTCAGTGGAAAAAAATGACATTCAAGAAATGGCAGGCCAATCCCAAGCAATGCTTCATTATTTTTTAAAAATACCATGTGAGCTTTATTTGTTTGTTAGATTTTTATCCTACCTTTATTTCTGGTCAAGTAAAGGTGCTGTACACACCTAATGCCCTGGCCTGCTTTTTTCTTCCCAACAATCCTGTGAAGTGAGTTGGGCTAAGAGAGAGTGGCCTCAAATCAACCAGCCAAGTCCTCTAGGAGGCCTATAACTACCGTAATGGTCTCCTGGTTTCTAGTCCAGTACCTTAGCTACCACACCAAACTGGCTCTCTAATTAGGCTTTCTAATTAGTCTCCCTTTTATTTTTATTCAGAAAGATTGATCACTCATCACACATTTACTTTGGCTCAAAAAACTCTAATCTGTTTTTAGAAAGTTGTTTCTAATATATAATTTTAATCTTTTTGGCTCAAGTTTAAACCTATTACTTTTTACATCCGAACCAAAAAAACCCCCCATATCCTTTATTTTTCTTAAGGCAAACTTTACGTGGAGCATTAGGCACCACAGCATATAATTTTGTCCCTGACTGCCAAACTGCCCTTTTAGTACACAGCTGGCTGCTATAGGTCATATAGCAATAGCACTTAGACTTATATACCATTTCATAGTGCTTTACAGCCCTCTCTAAGTGGTTTACAGAGTCAGCATATTGCCCTCAATAATCTGGGTCCTCATTTTACCCACCTTGGAAGGATGGAAGGCTGAGTCAACCTTGAGCCATTTAGAATCAAATTCCTGGAGTGAGCAGTGAGTTAGCCTGCAGTACTGCATTCTAACCACTGCACCACCACGGCTCATATAGTCTTTAAACATATTAGAGAAAATGTCTAGAAGACAAAGGCAAAAGGAAATGACAGGAAAAAAACACTAACAGGTCTTAAGGTTGCAAGATCCAATCTGAGTTGGTCACCGGGACCAGAGGCCAGCACAAGCCTGAAATCTCAGATCCTAGTGACCAACTCCGATTGGATCCTGCAACATTATCCAGGGACACATATATTTGTCTTCATTCACAGTCTTATGATTGCTACAGATGCAATAATGCAAGAAGAGGCAATTCTATTGGGCAGTAACTGAACCAAAACAAAGGCTTGTTTGTCTATTAGATAATTATCATACTAGAAATCCCAATCAAGTTCAAGAGAAACTACTGACATCACAAGCCTAGCATCAACTTCCTGGGGTCACCCAGAGAAAAGAATGGCTTACTTTTTCTCCAAGCACTCTACATATTCTTTCTTCTTTCTGCGACTCTCCTGTGCAGAAATCTAGAATGAAAAATAAAAATATTAGCTGCACTCACAAGAATAATTGCATATTATGTAAATATAGCAACCTATGGTCAAATTTCAGGCAACACAGGAAACTGTGAGAAGGATTACCCACAACTACACAGGAGTCCCCCTTTGAATCAGGACTGCTGAACCTTCCTCTTGTGATTTATGTTGCTGGACAAAAGAGTTGCTTGATGAATATTGGTATGGTTGACAGATTGTGGTTTTAGACCAGGAAATGGCATGAGTTCTTTCCCATCATTAAAGTTCCAATTTAATTTGGGGGAGGGGGGTATTCTAAATTAAGAAACAGGACATCTGTTTGTGGAAACTGTCTCTGAGGAAGGCTTTTTTAAAGAAGCTGCCAAGATAAGTTGCTTGTGATTTAAAGAGATGTCATCAGGTGCAATGTACACCCCACAGATGCTGCAAATCATCTTCTCCCTGTGCAGCAATCCAGATTGCTGCACAGATTTAGAATATAGACTGAAATGTTATGACTATGGTCAGGGCTGGCTCAGGATGTGTTGCCTGAGGCAAAACACAAAATTGTGTCCTCCCCAATACCACATACAGAAGCCAATCCAAATGATGGTTGAGTATTATTTCAGATTGGTAATAGTCCAACATGCTCCACCATATCTGAGAATAACAATAACAATTTGGGGTTATATAGCAGATTGCAATTCACCTGGCTCAGGCTTTGGCTTCTCCTGTTTGAGGCAAGTCCTGACTTTGTCTAATGGCAGGGCCAAGTCTGTCCATGAAGCAGCAACAGACCCTTATACTCTTCTGTTGATCACCCATAAATTGTCCCAATTGGCAGACAGTCTATTATATATGTTGTATGCATAAACGTCTATGTTCAATCCCATTGTTAATTTAGCCTTTTTTGAAATACATTTAAAGATCTTGGAGATGTGCATTCAATCAGTACAAAGTGAGCTAGATGGACTAACAAAATTATAGAACTGTAGAGTTGGAGGGGATTATAAGGATCATCTAGTCCAACCCTCTGCAGAGTTCAGGAGAATCAATTAGGTAATCCATGAAGTTGTTTGTCTGTTCTTAAATACCTCCAGATATGGACCACCCACAAATTTCTTAGGTAGTCTTCTGTGTACAGAATTTATTGTCAGGAAAATTTTCCTTATATTTAAATGAAATCTTGTTAGCTAGCTGCAGCTTGTATCTGTTATAGCTACATACAGGATTATTTTCTGTACAGAAGTGGTATGCCTCGCCATAGCATTTTTGCTGCTGCATTCTTGTACTGGTGACCATTAGCCTCTGGTTAAGTAATTTTAAGTCTGAACTCACATGACTCTTCTTATACTGTATGTGTATGGTCGAGCTGAGCATATGTTTTCATTTTACATTTATGCTTTTATATTATATGCAAAAATAAAAGTTCCTGGCATCTCTATTTTAAAAATTCTTTGAAATAGCGGTACTGAGGGAGAACTGGAAAGTAATTGCCAAACTGAATAGACAATAGTGTGACAGAGAGACCAATAGTTTGCTCAGTATATGCATATGTTATAGATTAAGTTGGATTGTCTACTCACATTAAATTTCTCCATATTTGAATCATCTTCCTAATGCATTATTCTATGAAACGATTGACTCTTTACTCCTAAACATTTGCTCTCAAGCTACATTGCCCAATCCAATATATAGATTTCTCATAATCTCTACACAGATCTATCTTGGGTGACGTAAGTTGTAGTCAGCTCTAAGATATCTAACTAATACTGTGCAATATTTTGCCTGAGAGACATCTCAAAAATTCCCACAATATTAGTATAGCACATTGTCTTCTGAGGTTGTGCCAGAACTTTATTTTAAATACATATTTATGAATCAAGTCTACGTTATATTCAGAATGCAAATCAGCCTGCAGACAAACGACTGTAGCTTAACTTCTTGGTGGATCAGAATTGCTAAAAGAAGCTGAATCATTCTTTCCAGATGGACTGTACCTTATCTTGGAGACTATGTTTGATTCATAGAAAGTGACTAACACATACTGTTAGTTCATGAAAACTCACATTTAGGAAGGAATCTACAATTATGCATATGTGAATCAGTAAAAATCCTATCCAGTTTATTGTCTGAGTTACTGACCACAATTGCAGTTTAATAAAGGTTTTTTTGCAATCTTTCAGATTTTCCAGACATCCTTTCCCAAAGTTAAATATTACTAATAATGGTTCAAGAGTTGGGAAACTGAAATATTATTCTAGATGAAGACAATGGAAAACTACCTCCATACTGTTGATAAGACTGTTGGTAAGAAAATTAAATGTATGGGTCCAGATATTTGCCTGGAGTATATTTACCTTTTTATTTCATTAGTACACTATTTTCAGCAAAGCATTTTCTTTTCAAAAGTGTATTTTGAAAAGATTTCAAAATACACTTTTGCAGATTTCAGAAAAAAGTTAAATGTTAACTAGATTTTTAAAATATTTGTAATAGTTCATGCTGCTATGGAACATTCAACTTTGCAGATTCATTCTTATTCAGAATCAGTATTGTAGACATTTGCTTCTAAATTCACTTGAGTAAAAAATATTTTTTGGGCAACCAGCTGGAACTAAGTTTAAATGTTGTACATTATGAATGCAAAACAAAACAGTAATATGAGGTAAATATTTCTTGATATAGTGGTATATTTATACTCTCTCCAAGTTCATATAATATATGAGCATAAGAAAGGGGAAGAGGAAAGGGGGATATGAAAATAAAATTGTCTCGTTTCCAAAGCACATGGCAGTTCCTAGCAGATCTTTATTGATTTCAGAACCTAAGTAGGGTTACCCTAAAATAATATTTAGATGCAGAACTCTCTGAGAATTCAGAACAATACAAAATTCCAAAAGCAAACAGTGGCAAACCTTTTCTGTAATATTGCTATGAAAAGTGCATGAACACAGCCATAAGGAGTTGAGCTGGATTTGAAAGTGTCTTTAGCGTTTTAGAACATTAGGGCACATAGGTGTTCAAATGTCATCAAACTGGTTATCTATGCCTTTTTCCCCAGTGTAACTCAGGAAATTCTATGAATATGTATATAAAATACATGAATACACATCTGTCTGCAATTTCTTAAAGCAGCAATTCCAAGGAATATCTGGTTGTCCTCCAGAGGTATACTGAAATCCCACATAAAGGTGCATTTGAGTTAAGAAGTTGCAGTTAATACCTGCTTGCTTCACTTAATGATCATGGTGATTCGCTTAACAACCACAGCAAAAAATGTCATAAGATCAGGTACACTTCACTTAACAATTGCATCACTTAGTGACGGAATTTCTAGTCCCAATTATGGTCATAAGACGATGGCTATCTGTATTGCTTTTGAACCCAGTTCCGTGCAGCCATGTGGGTTTATACATGTAAGCAATGTTGCAGTGATGGCAGATGACTTGGGGAAGTTGTGAATAAATCTTGTGGAGTAGCAATACATAAATAGAGTTGGATGGGAAAAGAGGAATGATGAGTGAGAGAAGGTCATTTTTTTTCAGGGTACAAGTGTAGTTCTTTGATTGTAATAAATACTTTCTATTTATGTAACTATCTAGGAGTTCCTATCCATCTGAGGCTTTTCTCCTTAACTTTTTGTCTATTTAAAATAAAGGTACTTACACAAGGCAAGGAGAAGTAAGTTTATGGATATGAAGAAGCCTTATCTTGATATGTATACACTTACTTTATAGTAATGTTAAGATTTTTCACTACTAAGTCCCTGTTAGTTACTTTATTGTTTCTCCAGTCTCTATTTATTTTAGCTTCCCCTATGTTGAATTTTAGATTACAATCTCCTCAGGGATATATTTTCTGCAAGCAGTTTGCCCACTGATGACATGGAACAGAGAAATAGATAGGCAAGTGAGTAAACCGGCAGGCCAGTAGTTAGATGATCAAAAGTCAATTTATGTTGGAATTCCAAAAATTACTCCTTCATATTCTTGATTCCTTCCTAAATTAATAAGGTGGCTTTGAAAAGGCCAATCATTGCATGATTAAATATTACTGGGTGAACAGAAATCAAAGAAATCCCTGCATGTATATTTACATATATACTTCACCCCTGCCTCTCTTAGCACTGCTCTTTACTAGTCTTGTATAGTTGGAATAACAGACCTTGTTCTTGATCTTTCGCCTTACTCTCTTCAGTGCTTTCTCTTCTGCTTTAGTCAAAGGAAGCTTGGTTGGGATGGGGTAGCCCTCAGCAATCAGGGTGCGCTTTTCCTCCTCAGTTAGGAGCAGGGGCCCTGAAGTCCCTTGTAGTTTCTGGGAACAAAAGCAAGAGCAAACCAATTTCCCAAAATATACATTATAATCTTACCCCAATTTTTCTGTGCAAAGCAATGCATTGTCCTGCACTGTCAACACGAGCACAAGGGCTCACGTTCATGAGCACAAGCACTGTAAACATGAGCACGAGGGCTATCAAGGGATGAGAAAACAAGGACAGGGGGAAGGTAATTCTTGCACATTCAAATATAACAGTATTTAATCAATCTCCAAAAGAATATAGCATTAACATCACAACATTTTAAGCAACGTGGTAGTTTTCAAGGAGAGATCGGACGGGTCTCCTGGACCAGAACATCCTTCAGCGTGGACCCTATAATCCTGTAGCTCAATGAATCCTGACTTTGAAGGTTTCCTCAACTAATCTTGTTTGCATGTTAGGGTTTTTAGACTATTCCAGAACTATGGATAAATTACAGAATTTGGAATCAGTATTGATTCTGTGAAGCCAATGTGTAGTGTCAGCCTAGAAAAAAACAACAACAAAGCATAACAGGCAATTTGGAAAGCAGCAGTTGAGGTGACAGGAAAACCATACTTTGAATGCAGAGCAGAAAAATGCATCCAGAAGCTGTATTTGTACTCGGTGAGGGTGAATATAGAGCAACAGTTTCAAATCCTGCCCTCCTAAAATGATTGCTGGGTAATACAGATGATGGGGCAACCTGGCATGGCAGTTAAACCTAACGCTTTTCTCTTTGCTTACATGTGGTGCAGTGAGGAGAGGAGAAGAAGAGATTGCTGTAGAAGACCGAGCAGTAGGGCGGGCTGGGCTGGAGGGAGGCAGGGACCTTGGGCTCTGAGATCCATCACTGTCACTGCCATGGCTGCTGGGAGGTGTTGGTGGCATCTGCACCAAGTCATCTAAGTCAGAAAAATACAGAAAACGGGTTAGCAACAGACAGAAGTTGGTCATGGGTAACAGCAGAAAAAAGTTATTTGGTGAAAGAAGGCTACACATCTAACCAGTTCCAACTAGTTTGAACAGCAATCTGGACCTTCATTTGTGAGAAGCAGTAATCTTTTTGGGAAATGACAAAAAACAAAACAGGAGATCCACCTTCTCTTCATCATATGTTAACATCTCATCATCGTTACTTACCAATGGGCTTTGTTTTCTTGTTTTGATTTTATGTAAAAAAAAAAAAAAGGCCTACTTCAACTGCCTAACTAATACTCCAGGATAAGTGGAAACTTTGAGAGAGGTGGGCAGCACGGAAAGGTGAAAAATAAATAAATAAATAAAAATAAAAACTTGCCTCCAGGTTTAAGATATATCCAGATCTTGGAACTAAATATGCTCGTGGACAGGGTCTAAGGGACTTTTGGGGCTGTTCATTGGCAGTACTTGGGCATCCCTAGGGAAGGGCTAAAAGAAATCAATTTGGCAGGCAGAAACGTGCATTTGACATCCTACCCCTTTTGAACAGTTATGTGTGTCATATATGCACAAAAAGAGGGCAGGGCTTCAATTACATGGTTACATCCACCATCTTCTTCTTCTTCTTTTTTTTGATTCTCAGCCCCACAGATGTTACAGCTTTCCCAAGTGCTTTCTTCTTTGATTTCCTTTACTGAGCTTTGATTATGGCTAAGATAAAATCAGTGAAATGAAGCTGATTTCCTTGTTTCTTCCTCTATCTTCTAAAAGAGGAAATTGTCCCAGAGGCACATCAGGAATTAGAGAGTTTGAAGCTTAAGTGGACTTTACCTCACAATGGATAACAACGCCAATGGAGCTATCAATTGCCTTTAATTCTTGCATTCATGAGATATCTACAGGTTCTTTCAGGAAACCCTGTTCTAGGTCCAGCAGCATGTGATAGATATTGATGGCAAACTTGTATGTCTGTCTCCCTGCCCTGCTTCTTTTCTATCATCTACATCTCCACGTGGTCTCCACAGAGCTACCTCATGCACTTTCTTGAATTTATGCACAGGTGTATAGCCAAAACATTTCTACTGTTACATCTATTCCGTTCTGAATAAGTTATATCCTTCAGTTGCTAGATTCCAGTCATGGGAGTTGTCTCACAAGTCTTTTGGAACAAGTTCTCTATGTCATTTGCCAGAACGTGGATTTGTTAACTGCTGGTTCTCCCACGGATCCTCTAAATTTCCTGCTGGTAGAAGATGGTGCTCTTGCTAATGCTTACATTATTATTATTATTATTTTTTAAAAGCCTGTTCTGTTGGGATACATTGTGAGCCAAACATTTGAGCGAGCCTAATATTTTCTGTAAATTATTGTTTGCTTATTTGAATATGAATTTCCAGTACTTGGGAAGGACATTACATTTTTAAAGTAAATAAATAAATGTGTTCATTTGGCTAAACAGGTCCCTCTGTGCAGTGTTAGTGACTGCCAAGCAGAATTCTTGATATTGTTATCTTTCTGGAAATAAAGCTAAGATCTTTTTACCAGGCACATTAAAAACTGGCAGCGTTCATTATTATCCTTCCAATGACATGCAGCCAATATCTAATCCAAAAAAGCCAGAGAAATGTGGGCTGGGTTTCAAGTAAGACTACTGAAACTGGGCAAGCTTTTACTGACTTCATTTAAATCTCTGTCTTAAAACTTAACAAAGCGACTATGGTTTTTGTAAGGTGCTCAGTTATTGTAGTGATGGGAAGAATGTCATTTAAGGAAAGACATTTCAACGTCTAATTACCACAGATTTCCCCAGCCCTTTGCCTTCTAAAGAGATAATTGTCTTCTGGCGGACTCAAGAAAAACCCTAACCTTTAAAAATTACAGGAAATGTTGACTTATTAAAAATAATAACAACAATCTACTAATTTTCACACCAGAAAGGCTGGCAATTTGGGGTTTTGAGCTATCTTTCCATACCATACAAAGCATATACAAAAGGAGGAGCAGGTCAAAGAACACAAGAAAGACCCAGAAGAAGATGGAGAGGCACCATGAAAGACACACTACAACAACATCAATTAAAAATAGTTAAGGCTGCCATAAGAGCAAAAGCCAGAACTTTGTGTCCCTCAACACCCAAAGCAGTAAAAGAGGAGAAGAAGAAAGAAGAAATAATAATAATAATAATAATAATAATAATAATAATAATAATAATACTTTAATTTATACCCCGCCCTTCTCCCGAGGGAGAAGGAAGAAGGAGAAGATGGGGAGGAAAGAGGAGGAGGAGGAGGAGGAGGAGGAGGAGGAAGAAGAGGAAGAGGAGGAGCCAGTTTTCCAACATGGCTGATCCTGAAGGTTTGCACTTCACAGACTTAGGCCAGACATAACATTGCTGAAATGAAAGAATATGATTTAAAGTTTGCACTTTAAAATTATATCCAGAAAATGGAAATTGCCCCAATCAAATTGCTATGAAAGTCAACTCTCTTAAGAATTGTTCTTGCATTCTCTCAAATAACTATGTAAAATGACAGGGCAGATACATGCTCCTATTCAAATGACAAATTCTAATTTAATTACAATAATGACTAATAGATAAGTTCGTAAATTTTGATAGATGCTGTTGTATTGATCTGCGTTTTATTTTCTAGAAATGCTGGCAAATATTAGATAAAAGAAGATTAGAAGTAAATCTAATATTTCCACTGCTGATACGCCACATACTCACAATGCCCATCACACCCTAGTAGTAGCCTATTTCGAAGAGATAGATGTAGGTGCTGGTTGCTACCTATGAAGCCCTACGTGGCTTAGGGACTGGTTATTTAAGGGTCTGCCTTTCTCCCATAGTAATTTGCCCAGCCAGTTTGATTCTGCAGGGTTGATGCACTGTGGGTTCCTTTGATCAAATAGAGTCATCTATTGGGACCCCAGAAATTCTCCTCGGTAGTGGTTCCTGCCTTCTGGAATTAGGTTTCCCCTGAAATGGCCCCCACTTTCCTCTTGTTCAGAAGAGCCATGAAAATCTGATTCTTCACTCAGGCTTTTGACAAGGAGAGGGAGACTTCATATTATATATTCTGGTCTGTCACGCCATATTTTATCATTGATCTATTGATCAAATTGACCAATTTCATGAAAATCAATCTTTGATTAAAATAATACATTAAATTTGCATGCTGCCCAACTCTCTCCCAAAGATTGATTTAATCTTTGATTGATTTTATTGTAATTTTATGTTGTTTGATTGTTGCAAGTCACCCAGAGTTGTTGAGAGTTAGGCAACATGAAAATTTATCAATTATTTTTATGGTTGGTAGTACAGTCAGCCAAATGTTTAAATTGGATTTGGCATTTTTATCCACTATGGTATTGCATAGTCAGCCAGAAGTTTAGATTGAATTTGGCATTTTTTCCCACCAATCCAGTCCTTCCCAAAGACCTGGGATAAGTTTGTTTGATGGTATTAAAGGTATTATAGCAGAATGTGCTTATATCATCATCATTATTATTTTGTCTGAAAGTTTACCCCAATAGCATAAAGGCAAGACGGTTTATAAAAATAATAATATGAGATTGGAGAGCACTGAAAGCTCATTGAGTTATCCAATTTTCTCACCGGTTGGCACATTTAAAAATTGGTTCACTTCTCTAGGTTCAGCTTTGATTACAGGTTGGGTAGTCATTTCTATTGGTGCCTGTAAAACAAATGAGAAAAGTATTGGGTTAGTGATTTTTTTGAATATCTGTCTTGGAAGAATCATAAATTTCCCTATGAGATCACATCATTTGCAAGGACTCTAAGCATTGTCGCATGAGGGAGATGGGCAGTGAAATATAAATTCAAACAAACAAACAAACAAACAAAATTGTGCTGTATCTTGTCATTTGCTTCTGGGGTCAGGCTACACACATCTCTCACGTCTCTTATTCTGAGACAATAGGGCTCCATACAAGGGTGGTAAGACCATCATCCTTCTAGAGATCACCTACACACTATTTTTACTATTCATCTGTATATTATGGTATGTGGTATGGTAATAATCTGCTCCTTGCACCAATTTTGAGCCTCCTGGTAAAGAAAAGTGAACATCATGCAGAATTGATGTTCTGCATGATGACAGAGTGCATTGCACAGATAGTGTTCCATGACTGACAGTCATTTTCCTATTACCTCCTTCCTGTCTCTAAAATGTCCACTTATTCAGATTTTGATCTATTGTAGGATTGCGTAGAATGCTTTTGCACAAACTTTGGCGATACAGAATACCCTCTACTCTTTACTGGATTTTCTGCAGGGCTATTTAACAGCTGTTTCTGATCAAAGGAGATGAAGAATTAACATGAAGAGTCATTAATTCCCAGCTACACCAATGTGATCTTCTCTTTCCAGCCTTCTTTTCCCACCAAATGCCAGAGATTTTTTTTTTCTCATTAAACAGATATATTTCATGCTGTCTCAGACTGTAAACATAGCCTGGCAAAGGAAGTTAATACGGTTTTCAAACACACACCACATAGATCTACATTTGGAAATCCAGGGAGTTCAAAGTTAAAGCAACAGAGGAAGTTTTGTGTACAAGTTTGATTTGAATGGTATCCTTGTTTTTCCCCTCCTACTTTTATCCACAGTAAGTGAAAGGAAGATAACCCACAACTGAGTACAAATGAAGGGAGTTCTCTTACTTCACAGGGGAAAAAATAAGGCTGTAAAATATATATGAGAAACTGATTCTAACTCTCACCTTTCAAAGGGCAGAATAAATGATTTTATTGAATTGACACATAGTTCATTTTCTGAAACCTGTAGGCCCACATCTGATCAGACAAACCCTTTGGAATTAACTCATTGGCAGCAAAACACAGTGGGAGGAAGTTACTACCATATCTTTCAGGAGATCCCTTGAAACACCACACTCTAATTTACACAAGTTTAAATTGAAGTTACAATGAAGCATGTTGTATGATTGGGAAGCAAGTAACAAGGAAGGGTATTTGGTGCTCCAGGTCAGAAGTTCTCAGATGCCCCTTGTTGACATTTCACACACGTTTATTGTTCCATTGGTCTTCTCAATAGGGATGGTTAATAGAAGGGGGGGGGTTGTTGTAAGCCCCCATTGTAAGCCACATAGAGTAATCTAGAACCACGAGAGGGGTGGCAAATAAATAAATAAATAAATAAATAAATAAATAAATGTTTGTTGTACCATGGCTACTGAAAGTACTCAGTATGTCTCTGACTATGATTCTGAAACTGATAGAAGAGGCAAAAGCAACAAAAGAAGCGGAAAAACTGGGAAAGAATGGTTGAAAAGACATCACGGGTTGAATCTGGCCCAGGGCCTCTGATTTCTCATTTTGCAATATATACAGCCTCTTTCCCAAAATTGGTATTTTCCAGATATCCTGGACTAAAAGTTTCTAACTTTAGATTGCTATTCTAGGAGCTATAAAGGATTTTGCATTGACAAGACTGCTGGGCTGTACAGTCTATACAGTAAGCTGATGTACCTTAACAGTCCAACAGATGAAACGGCTTATAGGGAGATGATATAAGAAGGCCGATCCAATGTGTCTAAAATAAAATTTGATTTGTTTAAATTTTGACATCTCCATTTCAGCTTCTTGAATACTATCCTGGAATTATGCTCTTTGACAAGCATATTTGAAATATCAAGGAGTTGCTTCCTGAGGGGGAATGGCAGCCTGACGTTCTCTGAAATGCAGAGAGCTGCTGCAGCTTTTGAAAACTGGATGGGAGATTTTTTGGTTGGCTTTTATCTCCCTGGATCAAAAGGAGATCAGCAGATTAACCGCCTATGTTCCAGACTGTTCTGGACGGCAGGGCCTTCTGATTAAACTGCAAATTTGGGTAGGTTTTTTGCAGCTAGATCCAGGAGCTGTGTTCTCAAGAGCTCTGGACATTCATCTACACCAAGGGTCTGCAACCCTGACAATTTTAAGACTTGTGAACTTCAGCTCCCAGAATTCCTCAACCAACTGAGGAATTCTGGGAGCTGAAATCCACAAGTCTTAAAGTTGTCAAGGTTACAGACTCCCAATCTACACTCATAATGGCAGCAGAGTCATTACAAACATTACTGTTTTGCTCTCCCTTCTCTTAATCACTTTAAGAAGTAATCAATTACAGCTGAAGAAAGATTTCCTTTCACAACAAAGATAAGATTCTTTGCTGATGAGTTAATTTTCTTTTGAGGCTACAAATATACAAGAGAAACTTTGGTTTATTGATCTTATTTAAGTTTTATTGGCAAAAAAAATCAATTAAAAGAGAATCTACAAAAGGCGATGGTCTTTATTTTTTATTCTGCTATTTTTATTTTTATTATTTTTACTTTTAATGAAAGTGCTTTGTACAATTCATTACTAAGTTGGTTAAAGTGAGTAGTCCAGCATGGAATGTTTGTTAATTATCTCTAAAGTTCTCCATAAACAAAAGACTGAGTAAAGACTCAGACGTGACTCAGATTGTGATGTTTAGTTACCATAGAAAGTGCTGTTGTTATATTTTACCAAAGACTTTCTCAGATCATAATTCTGTGAATTTGGTTTATAAAAGAATATCTAGTCCTTTCAGATGGAAATTAAATGAAGTGTTGCTACAGAAAGAAGTTGGCAACAGTTATCTATGTTAACAATAAGAGAAATTGAAATAAAATTGAATTATGCAGAGCAAATAAAATTTGAATTTGCGAATAAACCAATGAGATGGTTATGTTACAAACTGTGAAGAGAAAGAAAAAAAGAAAATGTTAATGAAATTACAAGAGCAAGACACTATACTAATGCACAAGGTTTTAACGCAAAAAAACCCCATTTTTTCGATATTATTTTAATCTGCATAAAGGGCATGATATTGTCTTGAAGAAAATAGATGAATGTCTTAGAGAACAAAATCTACCAGGGATTAGAAATGAACAAATGCAAATGATGAATGGACCTATAATGATAACAAAAGCTTCAGAAGCAATGAAAAAGAGTAAGCCAGGAAAGATGCCTGAACCAGATGAACATACTAGAGTTCGCATTATAAGTGGTTTGAAGATGAACTTTTACCACCTTTGCAAAATATAATGAATTATATTCTACAGGGAGGAGGGATACCAGAGACTTGGCAAGAGGCCAACGTAACATTAATACTTAAAGAAGAATAAAATTTGACCTGAGTAAGAAATTACAGACCAATATCATTACTGAATAATGGTTATTAGTTGTTCACAATGATTTCAACTGAAATATTTTTTCATAAGGTTCTGAAAGATATAAATTTTGGGAGGAATTTTATAAAATGGGTGAAATCTATTTATGCTTCATAGATATAGCACAAAAATTATTAATGAGGATTTAACTAAAACACGTGAGTTTGCTGTTTAGTTTGGATGATAGATTGGGTTTTGTTAAGAAATAAAAGATTACTCAATTTAGAAAATAGAAGATCATAATTTGAGATTTGGGTGGCATGGATGTTTATGGGATGATAAATTTAAGGTGAATATAGACTAAAAATTGTTATGTTAAACAGAGTACGGAATAAATATAAATGGAAGTTTTACCTGAAAATACCTTTATGACTTTCAGCACAAGAAGCATTTTATAGATGAGAAATATGCAAACATAAATGGCTAGCCTACTGAGATGTTGAATTTTTTTCAACAGGACTGTAAAATGAAACCAACAGATCTGATAATAGAGGGATAACCTTGTCAATGGTTTTCTTATGTGCAATTGACAGAAAGGTTTCAAGTAGATAAAAACATAAACATGTTATTGCTAAAAAGTATAAATAGTTGTTGAAATATAGTATTACACAGAAGACGAACAAGTGAAGGAATGTATAATGATAAAATAAGCTAAAACTTTTTGCTATAGATTACAAATGGACCAATGAAAAAGTATGTGATTGAAAGGACTGAAATTTACATTATGTTCTAGACTTAAAGAGAATTTTTATAAAATGATGTATCATTGGTATTTGTCACCAGAGAAGCTGTCTAGAATATATACATGTATTTTGAATCTTTGTTGGAAATGTGAACAATATGAAGGGACATTTTATCATGTTTGGTGGACATGTAAAAAAGCCTAAATATTTTGTATACAAATACATACATTAATTCAGAAGGTTTTAAAAGTTAAATTACAAATAAAAAACCAAATACTTTTCTGTGGATATTAATGGACAAGCAACTAGAAAAAAAGTCATGGAACTTTGTTTTTGTATGTGACAACTGCAGCAAAATTATTATATGCTCAAAAGCAGAAAGGCTGACAACAGAGGAATGTTGATGAAGCTGATAGAACTTGCAGAGATTAACCACTTTGATCAGAGGAAAAAAATGACATTTATGTTCAGCTAGAAATGATTTGTAGACTTTTTCATGAAATAGAAAAATGCACTTATGATTTGTGGTTTTGATGATTAGGAAAAAAAATGAATAATAAAAAAGTGTTTTTTTGTAATCACTGATTAAGAGATAATTTTGTAATTGTACTTATAGTTGCTGAAAAGGAAATGGGAAGTTTCTTCCTATTTTTTCATTACAATTCATTCCATACTTTTGCTTTTCTTTTTTTTTTCTTTTTCTTAATGCTTCCATTGTTTGTGTTGTAAAACTTGAATAAAAAAAATATAAAAAAGAAAAGCATCTTTGAAATGTCACCAGCAGAAAGATTTGTATTTTTACAAAATAATAAAAATAAAGAGAAATAGTTCAATAGAAAAATACCTCTTCTTTGCAAAATCACTAGCAAATGATGAAAAGGTTGGTTCAGTCATCCAGATGTATTGAACAATAACTCTTAATGTTCCCATGCTGCCTGGTGGTGATGGGAATTGATCAAATATATAATTGCATCAGATTGGCCTAGAACAGTGGTGGCGAATCTATGGCACTGGTGCCAGAGGTGGCACTCGGAGCCCTCTCTGTGGGCACACATGCCGTTGCCCCAGCCTTGCCTCCGTCCGTGACCCCCTCACCAGCAGCCCCCCTGGAGGAGAGTCGCCCCCAAGCATGGCCCATGCGGAACAGCGCAGCCAAGGACATGGCAGCCAGGCAGCATAGACAAGACTCTGCCCTCATGCCCCATCGTGCACAGTTGATGCTGCAGGGCGCGGGGAGAGGGCGTGGCTGCCATGGCGCTACTGGGCTGCCTGGGCAATCTGCGGTGGGCCCTGGAGGCAATGAGTGGCCCTGCGGGGCAGGGGATGGAGCAGGACAGGGCCAGTTTTTGGGCACTCGATCTCTAAAAGGTTCACCATCACTGGCCTAGAACATTAGAACTTGCCTCTCTTCTGAGAAATTGGCCATCTTGTAATTATTAAAATTATTCTATTTTAGAAGAGAGATAATTTGAATTCTATCTCAGATGTTGGCTTCATCCAGAAGGTTTGCATTATTTGTAGACAAAACGGTTCTAGGCTAGAAACAAATGGGCTAGTTAACCTCTAGAACTTCTGCAGGAGATTCACTTTATAGTTTTTATTTTGGGTGTATTTTTCCACTTACGCTGATCATAACAATCCTGCCCACTGTTTGGACTAGCATCCCTAATAAAGGTAAGTATAGTTCCCATAAAATCTGCCATTTCTGAATCAGGATCAAAAGTCCTCTGTCCAATTATCCTTCAACTGCCCACTTTTCTCTCTGCTACGTCACTTTTTAAAAGGTGGTTATTTCAAATCAGCAGTGATTAAAATAAAGACTACCTAGGCACTTTTTTCTTAATTTTATTTTCCACCTTGTAGTAGCCTTTCTATTTAGAATGAAAGATGAAGAAATCATGAAAAATGCCACATTCTCAGGTCCAAATCATTCCAGATATTCTTGGTGCAACTCACCTCTTTGGGGGCTGGCAACCTTTGCAATGGGCTAAGATTCATCATGGGAGCTGCATGCGTTGGCAGCTGAGTTTCAGGTATTTCTGGCACCATGTTCTGCTCCTGCTTCACCATGATGGAACATAGCTTGTGCTGGAGTGTCCACATACCATTTTCCAGTTCTGAGAAAAGAAGCACATGACAGTCAGGTCGTATTACCGTTGTCTATGAGAAACATTGTACCATATAATGAGGTGTGTTCTGTTCCACGACAGAAGTAAACCTGAAGGAACAAGGATTTTGCAGCTAAGAAGCACCACAATCAGCTTTTCTTTGTTTCAGAACAGAAAATATAGTCCATTAAACTCTAATACAGGGATATGCTACAATTTCCAGGCCGAAGGCTACACTAAAGCCTTGCCCAGCACAGCACAGCCATTTTAGGCATTATGCCTCAGTTTAAACAATTTTAGAGGTTTTTTTAAAAAAGAAATGGAAAAATTCTGCAAGATCACCAAATCTTACCAGACTTCACCAGCCTCACCTGAAATGTCACAAGACCTCAAAGATTAAATCCAACCACATTTTGACAATATTTAAACTTTTTAAAAAAGACTGATATCTCATAAGATGATTGATCTCTCCTATATGAATCTATTCTGTCAGGGTAGTCTGTCCTATACTGTTTATGAAAAAAGTATGTTAGTAGATTGATACAAGAAGTTTCTTTAAAACAAGGATGGACAATGTTTTCTGGGTTAGATCCACTAGGTCTAACTTTTTTTTTTTTGCATGATTCTAGCAAGCCAGGGTGGGGTATTAAGGGTGGAAATAACAGCATTTGACTTCCAAGAAGCATTTTGCTCCCAACACATCCTTATTGTCCTATTTTAAACTCAAAAACAGTTTCACAGAAATGTGTTTATTTTGCTTCCAAATTTCAGCAGTTAAAAGTTCAGCACTTCGGGAGTTTAAGGGCAGGAATGTGAACATTTCATTCTTCAGACGACTTTTAATCCTGTTTTCAATATTATTTTCATTATTTAAGTTGAATGTGCACTGCTCCAATTCAATCATTTTTGCCATCATCTTAGGTAGCATGATCTCAGGGTATTCTAGGATTACAAATGGAATATGGGTTTAAGGGGTTCCCCACTGTACTAAGAGAGAAAAAGTGTAATGTTGCTATCAATATGGAAATACTTTCCTCAAAAGAGTAGAAATCCATACAGCAACTCTTATACAAATAAGGAAGTTCTTCATTAGGATATACAGTATATACTGTTCTGGAAAGTATACTTTAAGAAAACTAAGATTCAGAGGAAAGCATAAAGATAATTCAGTATTACATAGGACAAGAGCAATACAGGAAAAGGTAAAATAATTGAGGTTAATTTGGAGAAAAAATGAATGATAATAATAGCCTTCTTGAAATGCATGCCTGGGTGTCACATACAGTCGTGTGAAAAAGTAAGTACAGTACATCCTCTTTGAACAATGTTGCAAAGAAGAGAGGGCCAAAATTCCTTCACAACGATGTGAGAGACTGATAAAGTCATACAGAAAATGACTTTAAATTATTAAGTTATTGCTGCTAAAAATGGTTCTATAAGCTGTTGAATCGTAGGGTGTACTTACTTTTTCACACACGACTTCTTCATTTTGACTTTCTTTTTGTAAAATGAACGGTGACATGGTGTAATATGTCATGAGGTGTTATTCATCTGAAATTGTATTTACCTACTTTAAGAACTGCTGAGGACCAGATGATTTTTACTATGTCCTGATGTGTAAAACCATATAACTCAAAGAGAGTGTACTTTATTTTCACATGACTGTAGAAGACTATATAGTTCTACCAAGCAGGTTAGATCTTAAAGTTTATAGGAAGCTGGATTTGGACTGAACGTAAGGAGCAAATGCATGATGAGAAGAGCAATGGAAACAAACCGTTATGGTTAGAATGTATTTTAGAAACTATATTCACCTATTTTGATTTTTATCCAAGAATCAGAGAATGCAAGATATATCAGGCAGAAGAAAATCTTCAACGGGGTTAAGTTGTAGGTATAAAGTCTGGAATGTTATGGCAAGCCAATACTTTGAGAAAGCCTTTTTAATAGATATGTGATCCTTATATAAGCTCAGAAAGGATTTCCCAAAAATAATTATAGCTCCAAAGGGTGAAAAAATGGCTGTCTGATCCTATGTTAGGGTTGTCTAGAATTCTGGCTTGAGCAATTTCTTTTACACACAGAGAGAGAGAGGGGGGGGAGGGAGGGAGGGAGGGGGAGAGAGAGAGAGAGAGAGAGAGAGAGAGAGAGAGATTTAAATTAAAAACATTTTGTGCCCAAAGAAGTTCAAAACAGATTGTTTCTACCATTCTGTTTTGAGCTTAAAACAGTCCCATTTCCAACTCAAAACGTCTATTTCAAATTTGAACCAGGACTCTTTCAAAGTCCCAAATATTTCCAGGATGGTCAGAATAACCCTTTCCTAAGTTGAGAGACGTATTCTGCATTTGAAGCAGAATATATTGAGCTCAATTTTTTTTAAACTTCAAAACAATTTGGTTATTCCTATTACATAGTTAAATATTTTGGGGATGGGAATGAGAGTTGTGAGTGTGCATGCAGCAAATGGTATTATTATAACTATTAGAGAGCCGTTAATTCTCTCTGCAGAGCTGCATAAGGTCACTGAAGAGAGAAGAACTGTCAGAGAAAGCTGCCTTTTATCATCTCTTCTTCCATGCTGCTTCTTCCCAGATTTCTCAATCTCCATTCTTCTGTGCTGTTGCTCAGAGCCATGATGTTCTTATCATGCTCTAAAAGAATTGCATTCCACTATGAAGTAGCTGGCATGATGCTTCTAAAAGATGCAAGGCTCCTTCCATCTCCAGTTTTACTGGTAATTCCACTTCCCTAGTTAACTCTTTGGCTTAGAAAAGGAAGGATTTGGGAGGGTTTTGTACTAAGCCCACGACCCTTTATATTATAAGCATTTATATTAACATCTAGAACAGAAGTCCCCAACCTTTTCGGCTCCAGGGACTGGTTACGTGGAGAGAGGTTTTTCCACGGACTGGAGGGGGTGTGGTTTTGTGTGCTGTCTGCATCCTGTGGATGGGGCTTTTCTTGTTTGTGCGGATTGGTAGCTGTCATGCCACGGGCCGGTACTGGTCCACGGACTCGGGATTGGGGATCCCCGAACTAGAAGACTTTATAACAGAACAAACATCTAGAAGACTTTATAACAGAACTCATAATTAGCACCTGGATATATAAATAGTATGCTGCATCATTTTCATTGCAAATAACCATATTTACAGAATGTTAGATGTGAAGGAAAACCGAGAGCAAGAACAAGAGGGAAGAGGAAGGGAAGGAGGAATAGAATGGAATATCCAGAAACAAGCAGCACGTGACATTCTATGAACACTAGTGCTCCAGTGCTCCTTTTCCAGCAATGTTACTAAAATATATCTCTTCTAGATATTGAGGGGGTTTGGGAGAGTAACTGTCCTCCCTCATCTATAGCCTGAGGTGAGATAGTTCGGTAACAGTTCTACAAGGAGGCAGGATATTTCTTTGGAGCAGGACCAAGCAAGAATGACCTATGAAAAAATTATAGTGCTTTTTGCCCCTTCTCTTCTTGATGTCTGGCAACGTTCAGCCAGGATAATCTCTGACCACTGTGGGGAAACATTCCCTGCTTTTATGGTTTTTTAGCTTTTTTTTTTTTTTTTTTAAAGAAAGGTCTTTTTTCTCTTGTATATACTGAATCTGTGCCATTTCCTTTTCGGGCTGACAGTTGTCCTTCAACCACTCGGACACCCACAGGGTCCCACAAATAACAGGATCCTCTGCTAGGATTGCTCTAAAAATATCCTGTCGTCATGAATCATCCTAAAATGAATTGTTTTAAAAATAGGTTTTGAAATGACTGTGCCTCTCCATCTCCTGCAGAGAAATCTGCTGGTAAAACAGAAGCCCACTTAGGCCTCTACATGTGCCAATAAGGATTAACTGTAAGCAGTAGCTTTCATTCGGTCTACACCCAAGACAGAAGGATCAGGGAAGGTGCTGATTTCTTTGTATCCACACCCAACCACCTCAGGGTCCCTCTCAGAGGCCGCCCAGAGCTTGGCGGTGGGGAAAAAGAGGGTAAATTGACATAGTTTATTTAACCTCCTTTTCAGTGTGAGTATTACAGAACTTTTCAGGGCAAAACCCAGCCATTTAAGCTTTAGTATATGGAGCCCAGCTTTATTTAATGGAGCAGGCCTGATGTTGAGGCTTAGATCAGTGGGCTGGGAAGTACTCAACATTCAGGGAGGCAGACTGACCTGAAGGACACAGCTCAGGAATCAAATAAGTTCCACCAGTTTACCTACTCCTCTGTGCCACAAGGTCAGACAGAGAAATGACTTTTTTCTAAAGTCAGTTCAGTTTACGAAACGAGTATTTTAGTGCCACATGGAAAGCATAAGGATTTCTGTAGGTTCTTCTTGTGAGCTGAGGAGAAAAGGGAAGGAAAGAAAATCTCTCCCTTTTTATCACACATGAAATTGTCTTCAGTGCTTATGCTCTAGTAAATTGAGTTAAACTGGCCAACCAATTTTCAGCCTATGAGTAAGACTAATTGTAGACAAGCACATCAGAATATACCTATAGCCAAAGTAGAAAGGGTCAATGCATTCCAAGCCTGCAATCCTTAAACCTGAACCTGCATGGACACACTTATGGTCCAAATTTCCTCTGCTCACAAATTAGAGGAGATACATGGAAGGAACAGAGGACAGAATTGGAGAGAGGAACTACAAGACCAGGAGACCTCCTCAAGGAATATATTCATGTTAGAAGTTATCCATCCCTGATTTAAAGGGAAGAGAAGAAGAAATTAAGAGGGTTTTTTTGCCAGAAAGAATAATAAATTAACAGATTCATAGGAATAATATTAATAATACTAATAATACTAATCTACTACTACTACTACTACTACTACTACTACTAATAATAATAATAATAATAATAATAATAATAATAATAATAATAATACAGCAAAACAGAAGAGAAAGAACTGGAGAAAATCAGAAATACAAAGACCTGCAAATAGAAGTAGAATGATTGTAGTAAAAGAAAGCAAAGTTAATAACAATAGTAATAGGCTCCTTGGGTGCAATCCAAAATATCTGGAGCACCACTTGAACACCATCAGCATTCAAAATCACCACTAGCCAATTGCAAAAGACAGTTTAGTTGGAAAAGCTTACATCCTGCAACAATACTTTTAATACCATCAAACAGTATCTGCCTATCCCAGGTCCTTGGAAAGGACTCAATAGGTGAGTAAAAATGCAAATCCAGTCTAAACATCTGGCTGAATGTGCATTGAACAATAATAATAACCTCCATAGGTAAATTGCTCCATTCATATATAAATATTACTATCATAAAGTAATTTCTTGTATTTAAGCAAAATTTAGCTATTATTTTTTTCCCTAGTTTCTGTCTACAATGAAGAACAACTCCTGACTTTGGCACCCTTTTGTGAATATGGAGCACTTCTGCCACTGCAGGAACCTGCAGCTATGATTATAGCTATCAATAAAAATGCCTGATTGCAGCTTTGCTATTAGCTGTAATTTTACCACCAGAGCTTACAGGACGCTTTTAAATGCAGAAGGAATGGTGGCTTTGCTGCAGGATTTTTTTCTGTCATGGCAAATATTGCCACTTACATATTCATTTAGCAAAAGACCAAATGAATCTACACAGTATCAAATACTGAAAATGTGAATTTAGGAAGAGAATACTAGCAATTTCTCTTTTGGATTTTTGCTGGTCTAGGACAGGGGTAGGCAACCTTGGCCCTTTTTCATGACTCGTGGACTTCAACTCCCAGAATTCCTGAGCCAGCCAAGCTGGCTCAGGAATTCTGGGAGTTGAAGTCCACGAGTCATAAAAGAGCCAAGGTTGCCTACCCCTGGTCTAGGACTTGTGACAGCTCACCAGGCTCATGGTGTTTGTATGGGGGCAATCGTAGATCAGTTTCAAACTCTTCAGAGATTGAGGAATGGAAACAGTGGATAGAAGGAACCAGAAACAAATCAGAATTAGTTCCTCAAGGGAACTAATTTATTTAGCATTATTCAGTTAAAAGAAAAACCTCTTTGGCAAAGAACACTGCTTTAATATGTCTACAATAATGTTGTGTGAATAATGAGAGGTAGTGAGAGGTCAGTTTCTTGGACAATATCCAGGACTTAAATAGTCAGTTTTTATATTAAATGACTGTAAGACAGTAAGCATTCTCATCTCTTAAAACAGTGGGTTATTGGCTCTTTGCTGTGACTCATGAGGCCAAAACCCATGTTTTGTCTGTTTTTGAAGACCCTGATGAGAAATTAAAGGTCAACGCTAGTATTTTTTTTATATCAGAGCCCTGCTTATTTATTTTTTTAAAAAAAAAATCTCTATTTCAATTTCCTCCATTATTGCTGTTTTCAACAAAAGAGATTATAAAAAAGGGAAGTTTAGTTTCTAATTTCAGCTTGTTGATATGTGTATCACAGTCCTGTGCATATTTATTCAAAGGTATGTCCTACTGTATTCAATTGGACTCACTTCCTAATTACCATGTTTAAACAGTGTAGTATTCCATTATTCCCCTCTCCCCCTTTCTTGAACTATCCCTTAGTTGGCTTAAGCACAACCACTCATCTTCCCCAGATAGCTTGTGGGGCTTCCTGATAATACATTCCAAAGAGAGAGAATGTTAGCAGGCAGATAAAACCTATATATATTTCCGGTCTGGCTTGACTCTTTTTCTATTTCCAATAGCTAACCGAATAATGTCAGCTGTCTTATCATTAGATGATTCAAATCAGTTAAAAATGGATTAGATTAATTGCCTGGAACCAATTTTAACTCTGGACTGCTTTTAATGACACAGGAAGCAGGGGCAGTTTGCTAACAGCAGATGATGTCTGCTTTCAAGAAGTGCTTTGGAAGAAACACATATTGGACCTGCCTGTGTCAATATCATCCTTTCTCTATCACATCAGCAGAGGATTTGATGCAGTTTGGGCATATGCTTCTGCATCAAAGCCTTCAGGGTTCTTCTACTCACCACTGGCATTTTCTTCTGTCTTGACAGGCATAAGAGGGCTCTGTGGAGCAGAGTCTCCACTCAGGGAGTAGCTGTGCTCTGCCTGGATGCCAGGAGTGGGAGGATCCAGATCCATGTCCAGCAAAGGGTTCTTTTCCACCAGCATGGGGTCATCAAAGAAGCTGTTGAACAGTTCATTGGAAAAGTCCTCCATGTTCTCAGAGAAGTGGTCAAAGCTCTCGGAGAAATGCTGAGAAAGGAAAGATAAGTGTGAACCACATCATCTCCATGAGAGACTAGAGGGCCTTCTACTGAAATGTATCCCAAGCAGACACACTGTGAGCCAAATCATTTGGATGAGAAACAACTATATTCATCTTTTATTGTTTCTGTTTTCACAGCTTCAGAAGAAACTAACCAGCCAAAATCCACAATGAAGTACATGCCTGCCCATTTTCTTCACCTTCATTTAATACATTTTTATTCTCTCTGTATTCTATCTGTTCCTACAACAAGCTCATGTTTTATTGAAATGCATTAATTGGAACATCAGAAATACAGGTTTGAAGTATATTACTTTCTTTTTACTTTGAAGCCTTTTAAACATATTTCCTTATAACTCTCATCATCTTCATTGGTGTGTACACTGTGTTGGTGTTCATTTTTCAAACTATCAAAGCATCTTTATTAGGTTTCTGTGTAGTGACAATGATCAAAGGCGCACATACCTAGATTATTTTTTATAAAATGCAGTTGGGGTATCATTTTGATGTTCTCATAAATAACTGTGAAATTAAATTGTTATATAAACCATTTCGTAGTTTGAGGATGGAACATTATTCATCATGAAAGGAGACGTTAATGATTACTATGAAACTTACCGCTTCACTGCCTTTTTTTCTATACAGCATATCCATTTGTGGAAAGTTTTGTCATACAATACTTTGGAAAAACCTTGGCAGAAACTCATGCAGCATGATACTGATATTTATTCAAAATACTGTTCAGTATTAATACAGTACAAAGGTTTGTTTTATAATGTGATCCAATTCTATGTACCCTCAGTGCACAGAATGGTAACTTGAGAAGCAGACTGAGCATTAAAGAATCTTGAGCATCTTATTATATATGTTTACAATGAAAGCACATGTCACAAGTCACAGTAAAGTAGTGATACTTATAGAAGACATAAGAAGTCATACCTCTGCTTCAAATCATACTTTTAAAAAAGTGCATCCATTTCATACACATCGTTATAGCTATGTCGGACTGCAACTGCTGTGTCAGCAGTACAATTCTATTGAAATTCAATGAATCCAGATTTATTTTCCCTTCATTCATACTGTTTCCTTTTTAAACACACACACACACACACACAAGAAAAAAAATCTATCGCATGTTCATTTTCATAAGTAACAAGAATCAAATTTAATTAAAAATTATGTAATAATTCATAGCTACATAGATGCATCTTGAAAATAGCCTTCAGGGAAATCTGTCAATTTTCTCTTGGCAAAATCCCTTTTCTCCAGATAAAAAATGAAGATGAGTGAAAATACTTTAAAAATAATTTTTGATACGCCCACTAGTAAAATTTACATTTCTGCTAGATTGAAATATATATTAATTGGTAACACAAGAAAACTAGAGTCTTTGAAAAAAGTGATATAGAAGTTTAAAGTTTATGGAGATTCTCAATACAGGTCATGGTTGTCCCAAAGGTGCTTTTCCAAAAGGCAACTGGACTTCCTTGGGTTTTTTTCTTTGAAAATGTTTCACTTCTCATCCAAGAAGCTTCTTCCATTTAAAAGAGAATACAGGAAAAGAAATAAATATTACCAGCTGAATGGGAAGGGGACAATATTGATGGACCAAATTACAAGGAAAGAAAACCACTAGTGTAAATTAAGCCCCTCCCCACAATCTTCCTTGTAGGGAGGAATAATCTGCAGATCTAAACATATTTTTCTGTATCATGATCCTTGTATCTGAAAATGGTATTCCAGACCATCCTGTGTGAATGATGTTCATTGCAGGAAACACTATTTATAAACATTGTTATTTCTCTCAGCACTTAGCAGTTATGGAGATGATCTTTCAAAAGTTGTTTTCTTATCTTCCTTAGTTTTTTTAAAAAATTATCTTACTAGGATATATTTCTTAGTCTTTTGCAATTTAAAATATGTTGCCATTATCTCTTCACTCAATGACTAAGTTCTTCTTTTCCTCACATTTTGCTGAAAATTGTACCCCCTACTATTCTGTTCACAGGACTTAGCTTTCATATAAGAAACAGGAACACTTTCACACTATGTCCAAAATCAATCCATCCATTAAACTTTAAATAATGCAAAACCTGAGGAACTTAGAAACAAATACTATATATTACAGATAGGGCCACAGAGATAACAAGAAGACACCTCTGGATGCATGTGAGTTCCAAGGCCAATTATTCCTGTTCATTTTTTTAATATAGCAATACATTTAAATGACTGTAAAGAAATTTAACCAAATAAAAAGAGTGCTATTTTTTAAATCTAATAATTGTTTGAGCACAAGGTTATCTAATATCTGCAAATATTTGGCTTGTTAGCAATGTTTAACTTGATTTGGTCATACCTCAATGATTTAATAACTCACATCCAATAAATCAGAACAATGGTTTAAATATATATTAGCAGCTTCCAGTTCTATTTTTGTTTGTTTAGTTTTGTTTTGTAAAATCTAGTCTTCCAGATATTTTTTTTAACATCTTGAAGTAAACATGAATTCCTATCTGGAAGCACTACATTCTAAAGAATATTTGTCCCTTTGTAAAGGAAAGTAGGTAAAATTAAAATCCCATCCACTGGGAAAAAATTCTGAAGAGCTAATGGAATCACCCACCTACATTTTACTAGGACATAATTTATGTTTGGTTTAGCCAGAAAGTGACTAGGTGAAAGGAGATACAATAAGAAATAAAATGTATTTTTCAAGTTACATTATTATTTATTACTAGCTGTAATAAATAATAATGCATCCACGCATTGTTGTGGCTCAGTCTGGTTAAATGGAAAAGAAGTGTGTTGCTTTTACGTCCAACAGATGGCGCTGTTTTTCAAAAAAAGCATGTTTTTACCTGTCACAGGTGTGACATCTATATAATAGTAGGTATATAAAGACACGCGCGTATTCGAATGCAATGTTGTGTCAAAATTTCAAAGCAATCGGTGAAGAACTTTCGGAGATTTAAGATTTTGAACAAACGAACATTTATATATTTATTTATATAGATTATGATGATGATTTATTTATTTGTATCCCACCCTTTATTATTTTTACAAATAACTCAAGGTGGCAAAAATATTCAACATACCTTCCTCCTCTTATTTTCCCCACAACCTTGTGAGGTGGACGGGGTAAGAGAAAGTGATTGGCTCAAGATAATCCAGCTGGCTTTCATGGCTAAGGCAGGACTAGAACATACAGACTCCCGGTTTCTATACCAGCACCTTAACCACTAGACCAGATTGGTTCTCTTATTTTTTTCAATGAGATTACTGAAAAGAATTCCCTTTCAGTTTGATGTCTGCAAAATGAAAGGAACTAAACTGTCCTCTTGCATCTTTATGTTTCCTCTTCTCCATATTCACAGAAGCTCCACTTTCATCAACATTCCTATGAAATGCTAGTTATACTTCTAAATTAGAAGATGTCCTTGTGGGTTTGGATGTCATTCCTTATCTATGGTGGGGAGGGAGGCACTCTAGATAGCACTGACTTTCATCTCTAACTCCATCTTTGTTTTTCCATTCTCTTTTCTTTTACATACATACTCTTGCATACATACAAAACATAAGAAGAAAAGAGTTGGGGTTCCTTCATTTTTAGGATGTCTTTTAAATAATGTTAGGAGCTGTTCACTACAAACTTCTTTGGGGCAGTGGTGGGATTCAGCCGGTTCACACCACTTCGGCAGAACTGTAGCTAATTTTTTGTTGCCCAGGCCCAGAACGGACTTCCGGAAGTGGCATCCACACAGATAACAGGTTGTTCACATATTTGAATCCCACTACTGCTTTGGGGGATACAGGAACAAGTATGTTTAAGCAGCCAAATGAGGGAGGCTATTCAAATTTATAGTACAGCATTGGAGGAGAAAAGATTAAACATTTTCTCTATGCTGTTTTTTAAGAAAACATAAATACACGCACAACATATGACTCCCTTTGGACGACAATGAAAAGCTTCAGGGGCAATTTTCACAGATCAAATAACAAATTACTCTAGTTCTGTATCATCTGCAGATGATATTTAATCTGCATCAAATCTAAGATTGGGAGAGGCATAGGTCCATTTAGTCCAATATTATCTACACCAGTGGTTTTCAACCTTTTCGTCACCACAGACCCCCTTTAAATACTTTTTGTTGCCATGGACTCCCATGACTTAACTCAAGATTTAAATCATAACATTTCTTCAAGCCATCGCAGACCCCCTATGATGACATTGTGCCTCTCTCCAGGGGTCCACAAACCACAGGTTGAGAACCATTGGTCTACACTAAACAAGCAATAGTTCTTCACACGCTCTCTACATGGGGCTCCCCTTGAGGAGCACTCGGAGGCTCCAGCTAGTCCAAAATGCAGCCGCGCGGGCAGTGATGGGAGTGACTCGTCGCACCCATGTAACACCGCTGCTGCGCGAGCTGCACTGGCTGCCTGTGGCCTTCCGGGTGTGCTTCAAGGTGTTGACTATCATCTTTAAAGCGCACCATGGCATCGGACCTGGCTACCTCCGAGACCGCCTTCTGCCACAGATCACCTCTCACCGGCCGATACGCTCCCACAGAGCGGGTCTCCTCAGGGTGCCGTCAACCAGACAGTGCCGGTTGGCGACCCCCAGGGAGAGAGCCTTCTCTGTTGGAGCCCCCACCCTCTGGAACGAGCTGCCCCCAGAGATCCGGTTGATTCTGGATCTCCCCTCCTTCCGCCGCGCCCTCAAGACATGGTTGTTTCAGCAGGCAGGACTGGCCTAGGGACATTTTAAATTGGTTTCTAATTAATTTTAAAATATGAATAGGCCTATTGAATATATCTTTTAATTGATTTTAAATTTTGTAGATTTGTATCGATTGTTCTGTTTTTAATTGGCTGTAAGCCGCCCTGAGTCCNTTTGGCAGCTGGTTAACTAGCTGACTTCAAGCCAGTCATCCTCTCTCAACCCAATCTGTCCCACAAGGCTGTTGTGAGAAGGAGTGGAGGAAGGAGTGCTGTGTACAGCGCCTTGGGATCCTGGAGAAAAGGCAGGATGTAAATCTGACTAACTAACTAAATATTTACATAAGAACAGTATATACAATACTTAGATTCACACATTGCCTGAAGCTAAGATTTCTTCAATGAGCTGTAATGGCTGGATACACGCATTATACTAGAGGATAAAATGTGTCTTAGAAACCCAATGGCTGAATTAAGCTAAAACCAAAACAAAATTCATTGCAACTAACAGCCAGTTACTGGCTCAGAAGCAGGAATACTAATGAGATTAAATACCATCACACCTAAGTTTTACTCAAAACTAATGTGGTTGTTTTAAAAAAATATGTTTCCTATATTACAATTATATTGCCTGCCTTTTTAAAGATAGCATCTTCAAGGAAAAGATAGGTATGAAAAAGTATTTAAAGTGGTGGTTTATATAAACCGCCAACAGGAAAAAATAAAAGTACCCTTTTGCTGCTCTGATTTTACTTTCCTTCGGCACACACTGGTTCTTTGCTTTATCCCAGGGTGCCAAAATCCCTTGTTAGTCTTGCCAAGAAAAAGACAGAGGCAGGAGATGACCTGAACACCCCGGATACAGGCAAGCGTAAGTTCCTGTTCCAACATAAAGATCTGTTTGTTTTATTCAAAGACAATATCATTGTGTAAATAAATGCCAGGCAATAAGAAGGATGCAGAAATACTGGTATCAATGCCATTTACCAGACATCGGTCTCCAGCTTTGTTCTTAAAAGGATAAAGGGAGTGTAGTTAAAAGAAAGCTCTAGTTTAATATATACTCAGTCAATGGGATTATGACAGAAACCTCAACATGGAAATATTTATGCTTTCAACTGCATCTCAGTTGTCCGCATTGTGAAATCTTTCAAAATGCACACAAGAGAGATATACACACAATTATTCAAACAGACTGAGTAGCTATGAATCTCAAATGAAACTATATAGAATCTTTAGGTTGCTCAAAGAAATTATTTCTACGATGCTTACAAGGAAGGCGACATCTAATATCAATGTTCAATCATGTTACTGTCTCTGAACATCAAATGCCCAAATTTGTAAGATAAACTTACCATTTCTACTAACACAGTTGCACACTTGTAAAATGTTTATCTGTATTTTAGAAGTTATACATCTGACACAAGGCAATGGATTGTACCTGGGCATTTTTTTTTAAATTAATCTCTGCTAGTTAATTCACTGTAATGTGGTTTACTAAACATGACATCATGAAAGTTGGAGAAGAGATAAAATGAAAATCTAAAAACAAAACAAAAATGAGAACATCTTGATTTGCTAACAATCTTTAATATATTTTATTTAGACTTTACCATCTTTCTATTTAGATGGATCAGGAACTCAAAACCTGATTTGCAGATTTAAAGAGAATTCAGGAATGAATTAAAGAATTTGGTTAGATAATTTGGATAGCTGTCTTGAGAAAAGTGTTCTTGTGAACTGGGAAAAGGTCTAATGGCAGTTCCAATAAAACATGTTGGCTGGGAATTATAGGAAATTAACTCCAAGATAATACTAAAGCACCACTTCGGGAAAGGCTGCTGTATACATTCTTTGTCTATATTTAATAAGGAAAACTGTGGGAGAATAATATTTCTTCTATTTAGCAATCTAAAATATTTACTTCCGTAGTGTATTGTGCACAGCTAAAACTGGAAAGATGGGCAGAGAATCTCTGCAACATCTTCATCAACCTCTGATGTTACTTTTACATGCCTTGTATTATCTCTAGCCTACATGGTTGATATATGACTGGTTGAAATGATAAGAGCTGTATCCAGTCAACACATATGGAAGATGCTACACTGGGGAGACCTACCCTAAAATGTGAAAGAACATATAAACAGAAGGGTTCAATAGTATTTTTGATTGCTGTGACAGCGAATCATGAAACCTAAAACTATACATTGGTTTTATACTTAGGCTTGTTTGTCATTTTATTTGTTTTGCCAAAGATAAAACTGAAGCTTGTTTGATTCACTTTAGAGCACGGGTGTCAAACTCACCATGTCACGTGACGTGTCACGACGTATCGTGACTCTTTTTGCATTGCTGGTAATGAGGTAGGCGCGGTTTCGCTATGATGAAATTGGCCTGCGGGCCGGCAGTTTGACACTCCTGCTTTAGAGTAACGCTCAATGTAGTATTAAACTTATACACTATAATTGATAGAGAACTAAGGAGGTAACCCTATATCTGGACTTCCAGATACAAGATTCAGATGCCAGAAAGATGGCATCATACACATCATTGCTCTTTCTTGTATTTCAGTGGGGAAAAGTTCCAATGCTGGCATATGCACTATTTTATGTGAATGATACATTATTCTACGAAGGAATGCTATAAGGTAAAATCCACACCTTGTGTCTTTTAGCCAAAAAAATGTTGGCCCCAAATTAATTGCTTACTGGAGTACAGTAAATAGTTCCCAACTACCACCAATTTGTTGCTAGGACTAACACTTGTTGAGCCATTCAAACATTAATTTCCATAATTAACTAATATAATCCCTCATGAAACAGCTTTTTTCATGGTGGGACAATCCTACAGTATATACATAAGAGAAATATGGGTGCTAGTGATGATTCACAAATTGATGCTGGAAGGTAATAACATTAAATCCGTAATATCCCAAATGAGTGCTTCATAGAAGATGTCAAGATTTGTTATTTCTTGTCTTAACAGACAGAACCAGGTCAAATAGGCTTAAGTTACAAAATAATACATTTAACTGAATATCAAGGAAAAATCCTTGACAGAAAGCAGAATGGAACCAAGAAGCCATCAGATATGAAATGCCCTCAGAGAAGTCTTGAGAATGGAGGCTGGACAACCATATATTGGAATATTCTTCCTTTAGATTTCCTGCGTGAAACAAATGCTAAGGCTTGCGACTATCCAAGACCCCATATGATTCAAAGAGTCTGTGTTGTTGTGTCTCGTGATGCGTCACCTTCCTCAACTATGCCTTTCTCTTTTATCTCTGACTAAGTCCTCATTTACCAGATTAGTACTAAAACCACATATTGGTTTTAGTTTCTTCCTGGGTCCCACTCCAACAAGTAGTTTGTGCACTTATTGTAGTTTATGTTCTGACATAAGGCATAATTACGGTAATTGCCAAAGATAGTATAAGGACACTCCTTGCACACTTCAAATCTGAAAATTCCATTTAATTTCAGGCAAGGCAACAGATGCAGGGATGAATCACAGTTTATACATGGAGGGGGTGAATCAAGGTTGAAAAGAGTTGAAAGCTATTAGGGACACCCCCTAGTGAGATTACAGATCCTCAGCTTTCCTTTTTTCAAAAGCTTATTATCTCCAATGGGTGGAGTTCATATTTCCATACAAAACCATAATGACTTGTCAGTGACCCAAAATAATCAGCAAGAGTGTGAATCTAAAGAGGTCTGGAATTTAGTAGGTTCAATAGCACCCACTTCTTTATTATTCCTTATTTTCCTAAATATTACTTTCTAAATGTATCAGACTGCAACCTAGAGTTTTCCAAACCCCAAGGATGGCAAGAGGGAGGGGAGAGGAGTTAAGACCGAAATGTTACAAGGACTCAGGTTGGAAAAGGATGATCCAGTGGAAAAGAAAAAAAAAGTTTATTGAGCTTGTAGCCTAAAACCTTTTTGAAAGAGGATACTACGCAGGATCTTCTCTGTGGTTTGAAAATATATTTTATGCAAAGATATTATGCTGATTTAGTGTATAAACGTGATACATAGTAGTTCTGCTTCATTACTGCTTAGGCAAATTTCCTAAATTTAAACCAGGAATTGCAAATTCTGGCCTCAGATGTGGCCAAGCTACAACTTCCAGCATCCCTCAGTATTCACCATTTAAATGTTTCATCACATTTTTGTTTAAATTGATAACATTTGGGTTTTTTTAATGTTTGAATCCATATGCATTTTTATGCTAGTTTCTCCTAATATGTAGGAGCTAGTTTTTTTTTCCTTTAGACATATACGTTTTGCCAGCAATTCTTCCAATATAATGCTTTTCATGCATGCTTTTACTTCATGCCTCCATTTTATATGCAGTTTTGGGAGAGGCAAACTATCCAGATTTTTTTAAAGAGAGTTTTAGCATTCAAGCATGTTCCAGTTCACACTGGGAAACTGGCTGAGTTAGCATAAACATGTGAATTGTCCCAAGTAAAAAGATCTTTTGCCGCAGGCATCATAGAGCAACAACTTTTCTGGGACTTCACCAGCTAGTAAAGTATCATCTACCATGAGACAAATACATGTTGAGAATGGATCACCCTCTCTTTGTGGAGAAGGTTGCTGATTTTAAAGGATGGGTGGGAAAATTAGAAACATAGTGTAGGAAGTCAGCACCTCCCCCCAGAGAAGGAAATATCTGGGGGAATATTAAAAAGGCAGAATATTATATTTCCCCAAAGGAATAATAGAAAAATCTTAGGAGAGGCAGAAACTGGGCTCAGTCTCCCCCAGGCAGAAACTGAGCAGGCCAGCTCTGTAGAAATGCAGATTTGATAATCCTGGGCCACCTATTCATAAGCAAAATGCCTTCAGCCACAGCCCCAGTGAAGCAGGACATGACCTTTAGGATGTAATAGGATTAACCCACCACCATTAGAATACCAAAAGCTCAGGTCAAAGTACATGACACAGAACAGAAACAACCTCAAACAGGAACAACTCCAAACACAAAATCTCAAAAAGGTATAAAAACACTCACTCCCAGCTCTATTTTGTCAGCCACCCCAGAAACATGCTGTTTCACTGAAGTTTCTGGGAACTCAATAAACAGAACCTTCTTTCCTAAGCAGTCTCCATTTTGTTTATTCCTGGCTTGGACTGGACCCTGATGATTTTTCTTTCAACAACAGATTCCACATCTTTTGTGTCTCCTCACTTTCACCAGTGTTTTGTTTATCTTTCTCAAACTCTTCCTCACTCCTCCTTCACAGTCAAGAAAAGCCCCTTACATGTTCCCAAAGCAGCATTACTGAGGTACACTCATGGTGGGGACAGCCAAAGTTCACTAGCCCCATTGTGGGACTATGGATTGTCCCTTTTCCAAGTCAAAATTTCAGACTGCTCCTTCCAGTTAGCTGTCTCCCAAGCACTGAGAGATATGAGGTGTATCCCTTGATAAGATGGGTGGGAACCATTCTCTAAGCATAAGCTATCTTTAAACTCCCTAGGAAAATCTGCTCCTGTTTAAGCTATCTCATTCCTGGAACGAGCATGCCATTGGCTGTGGCACCCGTTTTCCTTCAGGGATGCATGCGGGATCGAAAGAGGCCTCCTAACATATTTCCACCACATGTTCTCATTATTGCACCCTCATAACACACACACACACACACACAGAGAGTGAGTGAGTGAGAGTGCGAGAGAGTGCACGCGCGCGCAAGAGAGACAGAGAGAGAGAGAGAGAGAGAGAGAGAGAGAGAGAGAGAGAGAGAGAGAGAGAGAGAGAGAGAGAGAGGTTTATCTCAGGAGTCTGGGTGAAATATCACAAATATGAACTATTCTTCAGCATCTTTTAGATACAGCCTTCCTCACCACCTTCAGATACAGTCCTGATATTCCTACATTAAAATAAAAAGAGAGCAGCAAAAAACAGTATGGCTGGATGGAAGCCCACATCCAGAAGATTTAGCCTCTCTGCAAGTCAGAGGTTCTCCTCATGCTGGCCAACTGTGCCAAATCGGGAGGGAATTCTTATAAGTTTTCCTTTTTCTTTTTTGGAAATATATATATTTTCCTTTTCTGCCTGCCAAGATAAATCTTCATTTCCAGCTGTGACATCTGTGTTTCCCTTCTCTCCTTTCAGTAAGGAATGAACCTTCCCCCACCACACTCCAGCTTCACAGTTGAGGTTTCCATTACTCTACAACAAAAGAAGCACTCTAACTTCCACCCATTCTTTACATGCTTTAAAAGAAAAATGTGATGGTAAATTTTAGTGCTCATTAAACTGACAACACTAATAAGAGACAGGCAGTAGTGGGATTTAAATATGTGAACAACCGGTTCTCTGTGTGGATGCCGCTTCAGGAAGTCCATTCTGGGCCTGGGCAACAAAAAATTAGCTACCGGTTCTGCCGAAGTGGTGCGAACTGGCTGAATCCCACCACTGGAGACTGGCATCATATGCGGAGTGGCTAAGCATAGTTTAGCCTGACAGTGAGGTTTAATGTACTTCAGCTCTTACTAGGAACTCCTCCCTATACTGTATTCGCTCTTTCTTTTCCAGTTGTTTCATATTGTTTCTTCTTAATCAATATATATCAATAATTCCACATAGCAATCACATTACAAACCAATCTAAAATTAACACTTATAATGCTAAAACTATGGGACATGGGTGAAAGTAATGGTCAATACTCCAGAAAGATAATGTAGGTAATGGTCATTTATGTTCTTCCCTGCAAGGAGATAAATATGACAGGCACCATATAGATTTTCATGAATGTCCACTGAAATAAGATGATGATACTGTAGGTTGATTATCTAACATTCTTAATTAGTGATGAGATATAGGAACTCAAAAGGCAGAGCACCCATGATCAGATCTAGGCAACGGTCCCAGCCCCATTCAATTCACAAGCATGGCTGTAATTTACAGATATGGCTGGCTAAACAATGTCAAATTTCCCACAAATTGCATATGGGCTGCTTGGAGGAAGGGCTGGATAAAAATGTAATAATAATAGTAAACTACAAACTAAATCAATTAATACAGTGTTTCTCAATTTGTGTGAACTTCAACTCCCAGAATTCCCCAGTCAGCATGCTGTGGGGGGTGGGAGATCTTAAAGTTGCTGAGGATGGGAAACATCAGACTAATAAACGGCAACAGGCTAAATTCACAAGCAATAAATGAGCCAAATGAATATTTTAGCCTTGAAACATGGGTGATATTCAGTTTGTTACATACTAGATTTATTTTTAGGACGTATTAGCCAGATTAATCTGTTGCAATTAAGCCCTTCCTCTGCAAAATCTAAGGTCTCTGATGGTAATCATCTACACACTCATTTAGAGTAAGTCTCTCACTGTGTACTGCAGCTGACTCCCAGATAAGCATAAAAGTATAAGAAGAAGACTTGTTCTTTCTCATTCTGGAATACAAAATACAGTATGATGGATTTCCCTTACAGAAACGCAGATCCCAACTGAATATCTGGAGAAACATAAAAAGCTGTTTTACTGTGGAACCACTTACCTAGACAGATGTGGGTTTCCCTTCATTTGGTTTAAGCAGAGATTAGATAGCTGCCAATCTAGGATATTTTAATTTGGGTTTCCACCTGAAGCAACATTTGGAATCAGCAGACTAAACACACTCTTCCAACTTATTTGACCCACATTTCTGGACTTAAAACATCTGGATGACCTCTTGATGGCAACATAGAGGTAGAATTTTAGGCATCTCATTCTCACTCTTTAGTGGCTATCCAGAAATAAAGCTCTAGATTCAGTATTATCCCAAAGCACATGGGTTTTATCAAAAAGATCCAATATCTGTTATATTGTCCACCTTTAAATTTCACTGCAGATCTACCAGAGGAAGCCCTATTAGGTAGGAATAGTTCCGTGTCTTCTTCTTTCATATCTCTTTTGCAAGAAAGTTGTATAAGAGAATAGTTATTTAAAAAATCCTGTCCAGTTCCTTGAATTCTGGAATCCCTGAGTGTCTAAAGACTCTGGGCTAACATTCCAACATTTCTGCCAGCAGCAAGAACAATGGGTGGGAAAAGGGGCATTTTTACATAATCAAAACCAATAGAGAAAAAGAAATATACTTCCCAGACAGCACTGAGAAATATTGTTTTCCTATGTGTTAAAAGCTTTTGAGAACCAGCAGTGGAAGATATGTAAATTAGCTACATTCTTCATTCTTTTACAAAAGCCACAAGGAGAGCTCACCATTCGTTTTACTGTAAATCATTTCCCAGTAAAAGATCTTTACCAGATTTGGGTTATGCAAAATCTAATGCTGAATCCCACATCTGCTACAGAGGGGATCATTGACACAAAACAAAACAAAAAGGGAAAAATTCTGAAAGCTACAACATTCTCAGGAGCAAGTTTGAACAATTGGGTACTTGCTTGGACTCCTACCAGTATCTGAGGAAGACACCAATCCTTGCTTATCTGCTTTGCTTTTTTGCTATGACAGGTCAATAACTACAAGTTGCCTTTTCAGTTACCTTTTGTGCCTCTTGATGACAATACAATCTGAGCCCAGAGGGCAAAACCTAGTAAAAGTAGGCATCACAAAAGTAGGCATCACAAAAAGTAGGCATCACAAAATCTGAGAAACCGGCTTTTTAAATTTTGTCTTCATGCTACATTCTACTTGAGGTATAGATTTACTTCACCATTTTGGGGTTTATCAATCCTATCCCAATATAAATAGATACTCCTGGAAAACATGCTCAATTGCAGTACCATCAAGCCCAAGAGATCAGTTTTTCATTGAAAGATTGAGTGATAGACCTTAGAGATAAATTACAAGTACAAATAGCTTTTGATTATTAGAGTTTCTCCAATAGCCAGAGACATAAGAGTCATTCAGATGGATTGTCAAGAAAAATGGTAAGACAGAAGCTTCATCCTATTGAATAAAGGTATACTATATAGCACAAATATTTTTAAAATGTATACCCAGCCTGCCTTTCAAATGCAGGATTCCTAAGGTGTCACATATCAAATATAAATAACAAACATTCAAAAATAGAGTGGTGTGATCTATAAAAAACGGGGTAAATGAACATTTTATTAGAAAACAAAAGCTTGACTGAATAGGGTTTTAAATATTGTATAGTAGAGCATTCTCATATAGGTTATTAATTCCTACTGGCTACAGATAATTCTTAAAATGTCAAACTCTATTCAGTCAAGCTTCTGTTTTCTGATAAAATGTTCATTTGCCACATTATTTGGGGTCTGTGGCCTTTTGGGGGGGAATAAGAGAAGCAATTTCAAGCTCTTGTCCTGAACACCTTACAGTTCATTGTCTCCAAAAAGAGAAAAGAACAGAACTGGCTGACAAAAGTAGAAGCTGAAATTGCTTGAATCCCACAATAAAAGCCATGCCTGGAAGCACGGACTACCATAAATTAATCTGGAACAGAAATGCAAATGTGAGAATCCCCATCTTGGCTAGGAATAGAGAACACAGACTTTTTATGCTCAGAGGATTATATCGGGGAGCATGAATTTTACATTCAAAAGGGGGGGGGAGAGAACAGAACTTTCGTTAAAGGTTTTATTCTCGTTTGTGTGTGTACTGAGTGGAGGAGCTACTTTGAATTTATTTATGTCTAGACAGTACAGGGTGAAGATTGCTGCGAGGATCCAAAAGAAACAGGCCCGAGAGGAGTAAAAAGGACAGCAGCGACTAGGCGAGGACAGGCCAGAGGGAACCAGAGAAAACAAAAACGAAGAGGTGAACTCCCTTAGCAGCCGGCCAATCCAAACGCCTGAAAAGGGTTAACTGACTGCCTAAAGAGACTTTCTAAAGAAACAATAAGAAATCTATCAGCTTATTGGACAGTTCCTAGAATCCCTGAGCCAATGGGAAGGGCTGCCAGCTGAGAAGGCTTTTTGGTGAGCCGATCAAGAGGAGTGCAGGGTTAGAATGGAGCAGGCTCTGCTTATGCGTTTTTCGGGGCCGAGGTAAGGACCCCAGCCAGCTTGCTTTGAAGGCAGATCGGTCTGCAGATAACAAAAATAATCTGACTCGCTCTGTGGTTGCTCCTGAAGGCAGGGCCACGACACAAGAGTTGTAAGTGGCTTAGTAATGCTTTCTGCGTGTTCGGTCTGTTTGCTTTTACCGCAGTTATTTCTTGCTGCCTAGATTTAATCTTATAATCAGAGTGCGACTTGGAAGATGGAGAGAAAATGCACTCTTTGTGCTACAGAATACAGGCCCTGCGGCGTGGGAGTGTTGTTAGTAGACTCCATGCAGCATGGAGGCAAAAAATGTCACAATTGGAAAAACAGAGACAAAAGCCACTTTAAAACCTCCAGTGTTTCCAGCCCCGAGTCCTTCAAAAAACATTTTAGCCTGATCCACAATCTTTCATAACCCAGAGAAAACACAAGAATCACTAGGAGACCACCAGTAGTGTAACTGAAAAAGCAGCACAATGAAAAATTTCACCACCTGAATATCCTGGATCTTCCCTACCCGCACTACACAAAAATAAATTGCTAGTATGTCCCATTCATGTTTTTCAGGATACACGTTCATGTGCATTTGCTGCTTTGCAAGAAAATCTTGCAGGGTATATATTCATTTGCATTTCTTGCCTTGCAAGAAAATCTTGAGGTTGCCATAATGGGAAAGAATATGAGGAGAAAATAAGATCAAAGTATTACAATGCTCCAAAGACTTCCTAGCCTCTTTGCCAAAATTCTTTTGTTGCATTTAAAACTCCCTGGAAAGGTGGTATAGTAGCATTGCACTGTGATCTGTTTTTCAGCCAGACATTTTTCCCGAAAGCTGTGACCATGATTGCAGGTTGCTACAGTAGCTGGACCGGCAGGGCAGAGAGAAGTTTTAAATACAATAATGCATATTGGAAAAGACAGGCTGCAAGAACAGGATACTGAACCTCAGAGTTAAAATGAGGCAAGAGTTCTCACCAATGGACCACCTACAAAGTCATCAGAACCACAGCAAATCAAAGGTAAATTGTATTTTTCAGCAGCTTCAAATAAATTGGCACCGAACTGGAAATAAATTGAACAAAGTAGGGAAAGCTGTTGAAATTCTTTTCAATCCCTTAAAAATAGTTCCATTCCAAAACTTGTGACCCTCGAGGAAAAGAAAAGGAAACTTAGAGAAACCATTAACTTTTTCTAAACTTTTGCCCAGTTGCTTCTCCCATTTTGAAGCATGGGAGTGGCTGGAATTTTTCTCCAACTCTTAGCAATGCCACTCTGGTCATGTGGCAGGGTCTCAAGAATAGAATAGTTGATTACTCCCAATCACCTTTCCCATAGGAATGTCTTAGGGATTTTTTTTTTCTTTGCAGCCCATTATCAAACTTGATTTGGCCTTATTTTTGTTTTTTTGCAAGCTTCTCTCCACATACCAAATTTGGTCCTTATTTCCATTTGAGGACCAACTGAAAAAAATGCTTATGTTTGACTGCTTGCTTTATATTTTGCTTTTCCTTCAAGCTGCATATAGTACTATACTTGTCTCCCAACAACTCTGTGAGGTAGGTTAGGTTGAAAGATAGTGATGGACTGTAAATAACCCAGCAGATTTCACAGATGAGACTGGGCTTGAACCTGTTTTCTCCAAGCTTTTTCCAGCTCCTTAGTCACTAAGTTATGCTGGTTCTCAAGGTGTGATTGGTGATTGTTTTCATTTCAGCCCCCAAAATGACTTATTTTCATACTTGAGAGCCTTGGCCTCCTGAGGCCCATAAATTTATCCTCTGAGTCATATGGGGGTGGGGGTGAGAGTTACTGGGAATCAAGCCACACAATTAATACGGATCTACTAATCAGGATGTTGAATTTTTTTGCTGAATATTTTCAAACTTCCCCTCAAGTTCATGAAGCTCTTAAGCTGAAAAGGTATCTATTTTATCACTTAGCTGATAAGCAGCTCACTACTAGAAGAACAAGTACAATAGTAAATCTGGCTTGTCATAACGGCATTCCAATTATTTTACTTCAAGTTAGAAACATTTTTCTGGCTTGCTCCACCAGTAAATAAATGCTTAGTGTTAACACCAGTGAATGATACAAGCTGGCACTGCAGGAGGAGAACATGCAGAGTCAAGCAACCAGGTCACAGTCTATAAACTTTTTCTAAGGGTTATAATGCTAGCCCAATCCCCAAGATTTCAATTGTCACTGAAACTATTTACGAGTATTTTATGCATTGAGTCATGTGCAAAAGAAAGCCAGGTTAAGAATGCTTTAGGCACAGCCTACTTTCGCTTAGAACAGGGGTGTCAAACTCAAATTTCATTGAGGGCCGCATCAGCATTGCGGTTGCCCTTGGGGGGCCGGGTGGGTGTGGCCAGGGTGGGTGCGGCCGACTGGGTGGGCATGGATGGAGTGGGTGTGGCCTACTGGGTGGGCAGGGCCAGCTCTACATCGTTCGCGTCAAGGGTGCCTGTGGGGGCCTGGGCAGGAGTGGGACAAATCTGAGGGTCTCTGGCAGAAGGAGGTGGGACCGGGGCAAGCGCCAAGGCATGGTCCATTTCTTCATTCCTCACAAAGAGTGACACCTCGCCAGCATGCACCCAGGAGGCGGGGCTGACGCGGCAGGGGCCAGTCCCTTGATGTTTCCAGACAGCCTTGTGGAGCTAAGACTGAATGCGTTTCAGCATAGATGGCCACCACAAAATTGTACATTGGCTCCCGGCCGGCCTGGGCCAGGGCAGCGGGGGCAGTTCCCTCACTGTTTCCAGGATGGCTTTGCGGCCCACATGAAACCACTTTGCGGGCCGCATCCGGCACCCGGGCCTTGTGTTTGACATGTCTGGCTTAGAAGAACATCATTTTGTACATAAACGCATGACTTGTGACATCAGCAAAATAGAAAAGAACCACAGAGTCACAAAAATTTCTAATCTGATATTGGTAATCTGGATGGGCTGGATAGCAGCCTTTTAAAAACTGGATCCTGATCATCTTATTACTGGTAAAATATCCAGAGAGATGGAGTCTATTATTCCAAGAGAAAAATGGTCAAATCCAGGAAAGGCTCTGCTCTTGTATCTGTCTCTGCTTCCCCGGGCTATAAAGAATTACTCTGTTGCCTCCTGCTATTAAGCAGTACTGAGGGCCACATTAGATATGAGGTTGACAGAGCTGGAAGAAGCAATAGCTCTCTTGACTAAGAGGTTCAGCAACCAAGGAGGAGCAATAACTTTTTCAGCATGCCATTTTCTTGGTCTGGATTGTTTTCCTACTCCCAAAAGGTTACTATTTGCTCTGTATATTTTCTTCTTCAAAGCACATTAGGACCTTAGGGAGTGTTGAATTTCTATTTTGTATTATTCAGGGGCTATCCTTTGCAGAAGATCTGACCTGGAACCTCCGGATATTACGTCTTATTTGGCAAAATGGAGTTCAGTACTATTAATGAAAGACTACAAACTATCATCTCTTGTATGTAGTTCAGTTTAGTCATTTTTTGAATTTTGTATAATCCAAGCCCAGTGTGGTTATTTTGGCCTTCTCATGGCTTACAAATTCTGAGTTCTGTAAACCCAAAGTGGTGGCTAGTCCGGGTTGAAAAACATGGTCTGCTTAGACTTTAGTTAAATATCTGTGGGTAGCTCGAGAGATAAGGATTAACATAAGTAACTGGATAAATCTCAGTTGGCTGGGATTTGTTCAATATGCTCAGCTAGTAACCAGTTGCTATGACTGGGTTTGTAAAATGAGCCAAGGTAATATCAGATACTTACTATTATGCCCTAGATTAACATTTCTCAATCTTAGGAACTTTAGGATGGGTGGACTTCAACTCTCAAAGTCGCCAACTAGCAGGGAAATTCTGGGAATTGAAGTCCACACATCTTCAAGTTGCTTAGTACAATGTGCGAACTTGGCATGGAATATTATGCAGTGTTTTACTTTGGACACCAAAGGGATTGTACATTTATCTGGTTTTATGCTATCCTATCAGCTTTTTTTTCTATTGCAATAACTGCAAACCTTGGATTAGTCATGAATAACACCAGGAAGAACTTATTTTTGCAATGCAGTTCCATTCAAAAGGCAGCTGGGTTGTGTTAAGTATAATTTACTAATCTGCAGTACAGATTGTCAGGGAATTCCCTGTAAATTTATTTCAAGTCCTTCCTCTTTGAAGGGATTTTATATTAGATACTGTATATGTGATGGTAATAATGCTCCAGTTCCCTCTGGCTCCTTTGAGAAAGTTTAAAAAAAACAAAACCTTGTCCATTCTTAACAGCTTTCGCTATTTATAAGTGTGTATTGTTAATCATACCTACAAGACATTAATGTAGTTCAAATTTCCCTCTTCGGGTTCTATCAAATATTTACCATACTCTGGCTTTTGCTTTTCAGGGGACTTTCACCCCAAACACTGGAAAGCTTAGCTTTCCTGTTCTACCACAATATATAGAGCAGTATTGGCGAACCTATGGCACGCGTGCCAGAGGCGGCACTCGGAGTCCTCTCTGTAGGCACATGCACCGTCGCCCCAGCCCCGCCTCCTCCCACGGCCCCCTCCTCACCAGCAGCCCTCCAGAGGAGAGTCGCCCCCATGCACGGCCCAGGCAATGCTGCGCAGCCAAGGACATGGTAGCCAGGCAGTGGGAACAAGACTCCGCCCTTGGACCCCATCACATGCAGATGATGCTGCAGGGCGTGGGCGGAGGGCGTGGCCACCATGGAGCTGCTGGGCTGTCTGGGTGATCTGTGGCGAGCCGTGGAGGTGGTGGGTGGTCCAGTGGGCACGGCAGAGCGGGGACGGGTGGAGGGGTGGGGTTTGGGCACTCGATCGCTAAAAGGTTCGCCATCACTGATATAGATCATGAAGAGCCTTGAGACAAGAGTGGTGAAGAGTTCTTAATACCTGGTTAATGTTCCTAATGCTCAGTGGACAAGCTGTGGCTGAAATTACAGATAAAAGATTATAATCATCTACATTCCCCCACCCCACCCCAGTAGAGAAGATTTTACTTTTCCCACTCCCTTGCCTAAAGAAGCATGGGGAGGGAAGAAGCAGGACATGATCTGCAAATTTCTGTGTTACAGAGATTGATTATTTTTGGGAGATCCAGAAAGGCACAAGATAAGTTCTTGAGGTCTTTCTCTGGGATCCTAATGGGGGCTACTGGATTTACCTCTTCCTTATAGGAGTGTTATATTTATCCAGGCAATCCTTGATTCACAGTCATTAGTTTAATGACTCTTCAAAGTTACAATGGCACTGAAAAAAGTGAGTTATGACTGGTCGTCACTTTTACAGCCATTGCAGCAGCAGCATCATGATCATGTGATCAAAATTCTGGCATTTGGCAACTGCCATGATGGTTGCACCATTCCAGGATCATGTGATCCACATTTGCAACTTTCCCAGCTGGTTTCTAGTAGGCAAAGTCAATGGGGGAAACAGGATTAATTTATTGACCATGTGGTTCACTTAACAGCTTGCAACAATTCACTTAACAATTGTGGCAAAAAAGGTTATAAAATAGAGCACAACTCAACTTGATTAGCGACAGAAATTTGTGGTTGTATGTTGAGGACCATCTGTACATAGAAATATTACAAAAATGTCTCAGGGATACTGTTTTCTGCTGGAAATAGAATTATAGTTAGTATTAGCCATTGAATTCCTCTCTGTTCAAGAGACTTGAGGACAACATGCTAAGCCATGACATGGGATACTTGTTTCTAGCTTTATGTCTAGTGTTGTGTGAAACTAGTCCTTATGATCTGTTAGCCATAGTTTATAATGTTGTATAAATTTGGCTAATTATGTTGGATCTATACCACCTTTAAGCAATCTACAGTTTAATGAGACATGTGAGCATTACTACAATGATTGGAGTCACGCAATCACTAAACCATTTGTTTTCTTTTATTATAGTTTATTTACCAAGGTATAAACATGATTTATAAACTGGAATGATTGGTTTCATGCAATGTGATAAACTAGAAATAAACATTATATTATGGCTTGGTGCAGTGTGTGAATGCAGTCTGTATGTAGTAACAGACCTAAGTCAAAGATTTGAGACTTGGCCCAGCAGTGGTATTTTTCCTGTTTATACAATATATCTAACTCAGTCAGACACTAACCCACTCAAAACATCCAAGTAATTCTATCTGTAGACAGTCACGTTAAATTTAAAATTGATTGTGGATTTTTTTGAAGAACGGTATGGGAGGCCAATGCACCCTTTAAAAGTAATTCAGCAGGAGGCCTTGCACATAGAATCCACTCATTCAAGTTAATACAATCTTAAAGCGATGGAAAGGGAAACAAACATCATCTCTACATTTTCTACTCAAAAAGCCCTCCCCTGTCATTTATTTAGGGCAGTATTAACTTCCCCTGTTTGTCAATAGGTTCTCAACAAAGCATCTAGTCAAGATCTTATTACACATATTGTCAGGTGCAAGAAATCAGGAATCAAGGCTGTTCAAATGAGTACAAGTTTACTTGATCCCTCCCTCGGGCTCAGCCTGGTTATCTCCTACACATATTCCTGTATGTAATGTAAATTGGGTCAGAAAAATGTCTCATTAAGATTTATTTGTGGCAGATGTTGAATAGTCTGTATTCACACGGGAAACTTAGTCAGAATTCATAATGCTAAAAATTACTCTAGATCTTTGTGGCCACAATAACTAAGGCACAATCAAAAGGAAGGAAAAAAACCCAATAGTTTAAAAAAGTGAAGGGCATCAGTGAAGGTGGCAGGCACATTTTTTTTTTTTGCAAGCCTTAACTCAATTTCCCTTGGTGCAATTCATCATTGTTACATGGATACAGTGATCACATTGACAAATTTTATTAGAAGGTACAAACTACAGCTACAGCTCACTTCAGATGCAGACTTCATCAGCTGTGGCTCATGAAAGTCTGTGCCCTTTAACAAAATTTTGTAATCTGAAAAGATGGTATCACTTTTTGCCAGTATAAATTAACATGGTTCTTCTACAATAACCATCTGATAAAGCTCTATAGACTTTCTTGTTCTTCTAATCTTTCATTGTCTTCTCTGCTGTCTCAACCCTAACCCTAACCCATTATATGATATAGGGACAGTCACTCTCTCACAGCTTAATTGACTAACCCCTACAGCAGTTCCCCAACCTTTTCAGTTTTATGGACCAGTTGGGGGGGGGG